>NW_024062507.1:0-86642 GCF_006381635.1 Hibiscus syriacus
CAACACACATATTCGATTAGCGAGTGTTTATGTACAACGAAATGTAGTTGCGTGCCATGAAAATCTTACAGCAGATTGCAAGGATTGAATCTGATAGTCCGAATGAAGCGCTCGATCTTCCCAAAATCTTGACATTCTGCGGTTCTTCCATCTCGTCCCTTACCTGCCCCAGCATCTCTTGCATCTGGGACCATTGTTCCGTCTCGGCTCGAACTTGCTTCACGATTCTCTGTACTATAGCCCTGCAATGCCCTGACCACACTCTTGCTTCAAGGGCATTATCTCCTGCAGAAAGAAGTTCTGGCAATCAATCGGGAACCTGGATTTCACTGTTATGAACTAAATAAATATAGAAATGTGCAAATACACATGAAGAATCGGTATAGAACAGTCAATGCCGCATACAAATACTTCAACCATGCAATCGAAGCGCATTCTGCAATTGAAACCAATGTTCTTTGGCTAAAGTTATCTGACATGATACCATGTCCACCTGATCATACCAATAAAACTTCGTTCGCGTGAAAAGCTGACGGCCAGACCAGTAGATTTGGGGGTAAGAACTCTCGAACAACAGAGATTAACAAGCTAGACTTATGGAAATCCATGTCTGAACCACACTGCTGGGGATTCTCTTTACTACCATATCTATTAGTAAGCAGTTTTTGAGGCACCGACATAATAAAGGGCTAGAAACCGATGATTCATGGAACTTACCTCGTTCGATTGTTGTGTTGACGACAGAGACTAATCCGAATAATCAATCCTCTCCGAACTGGAAGGGAACTGTTAGTCGTGGCAAGCATGGAATCGTATTCGTCCTCCATTCTCTCTAACAGAACCCCTTTTGACAATCTCTCCATCTTACTTTCTAAAAATTTCCACCTGCAATTTGCTTCGAATTAGAAACCCACCATCCAAATATGCTACCACAAATCAGAAAATATACTGAAATCTATACGTTATCGGATTCGAGGGTAAGTATCGGACTCGGATACGTGTCCAACACAAGTATGCCTAATTTTCCTAAGTATCATGTGTGTGTATATATATATCAAAGATCACATCTTCATACCAGTGCATGAACATGTATAGGGAACAAATATCGTGTTGCAAAATATTGAAAAAATGGTGTTGTAGTATTATAATTAAAAAAAATTTCGTTTCAATAATAATAACCTTAAAAAATGTGAAATTAAAATAGAACCTGCAATCGGATGGAACTGAATTAATAGAAGAAAAGTTTTGTTGAGGCATGAATGAACAGTTTCTTTAAGACAGATTCGTCATCTCCTCGGTGCTTTGAGTAAGTGGACGTCGGTCTCCCAGGATACAACACAAACGTTCACAACAGTAAGCACAACCGTAGTGAACAATCGAACACAATCTTGTCTTTATCTATCACCGGAAAATGACTTTGGAAGAATCAGAGAATTAAAAGTAAAGTATTTGAAAGAGAATAGTAGAAAGTTGTGTGTTGAAATGTGTCACAACTTAGCCTTTATATAGGGAGAGGATTGAAAGGTTAAGACCTTTATTAAAAGGTTAAGACCTTTAAATGAAATAACTTAACCATTGATTAAAAATCATAACCTTTTAATCAAAAGGTTATCATGGAAAGACATGATCTTTAGAGTGAAATGAAATAACTATTGTTCATGAAAAGACTTAATTATTTTTCATGAATAGTCATGATTCAATCAATTCATTCATATTTTTCCTACAATCCCCCACGTGAATGAATTTAATTGTTTAAAACATTAACTCGATGTGGTGATAGATTCTTCGTTCGATATTTGCATATGATATGTAAGTGTCCCCCTTTGAACCTTCTATTGTGAAAATATGTTTACCTTACTGGCTGCCCAGTAGACGTGATGTCCTTGAACTGTCATGTCGTTTGTGTAAGCGATGACATACCTCACACAAATATCTTACTGACAAGAGTTTGGTTCTTATGGTTATGTACATATAGCTGTGGACATATCCTGGTTCTGCAAGAGCTTAGAGAACTATGCCCCAATAGTCTCTTTGAAGCGGCTCCACTTCACTCTCACATAGGTGACTTATGTTGTTCGGTTCAAAGAAACACATATTGATCATTAAAAGCATCACTTAACCTTATCCATATTTTAGTCACTGTTTTCATCATAGGAATGAGTTGTCCCATTGAACCTAGATCTTTGGATCTCCAGTCAACTAGGTTGGGTTTTCCTTCACATAGAGCCTTAACAATTCATGGGCTTTAGTCCCATTCCTCTTGATGTTTTATCAACTTGATCTCGATTCAACCCTTGGTTAGCAGATCCGCAATGTTATATTTGATCTTAAAAATCAATAGAAATAACTCCAGTTGAGATTAGTTGTCTAATAATATTGTGTCGACGTCGCATGTGTCTCGACTTACCATTATACATTACATTTTGTGTTCTACCAATTGTTGCTTGGTTATCAAAATAGATACATATTTTGTGTACAGACTTTGGCCATTCAGGAATATCCTCCAAAAAATTTCGTAACCATTCTGCCTCTTCTCCAGTTTTGTCCAAGGCTACAAACTTATATTCCATCATGGATCTGGTTATAATTGTTTGTCTTGAGGATTTCCATGACACATCTCCTCCTACCAATGTGAAAATATAACCACTTGTGCCTTTGGTATCTTGAATATCAGATATCCAACTGGCATCAGAGAATCCTTCTAACACAGAGGATATCTAGAATAATGCAATCCATAGTTTCGAGTATATATGAGATATCTCAATACCCTTACAATTTCTTTCCAGTGTTTCTCCCCTGGATTGCTTGTAAATCTGCTTAAAACTGCTTACAGTGAAAGCAATATCAGGTCTAGTGCAACTCATAAGGTACATTAGACTACCTATGATCCTTGCATATTCCACTTGATTAACACTTTCACCTTTATTTTTAGATAGATGTTGACTTGTATCTATCGGAGTTTTGGCTACACTTGAATTATCCTTGCCAAATTTTTCAAGAATCTTGTCTACATAGTGTGACTGAGTCAATATGAGACCTTCGAATGACCTTTTGATTTGGATGCCCAAAATCATGTCAGCAAGTCCCATGTCTTTCATGTCAAATTTTGAATTTAACATATTTTTGGTACGTTTTATCATTTCATTGTTACTTCCAACAATGAGTATGTCGTCAACATATAGGCATAGAATTACATATCCATCAACAGAGATTTTGACATACACACATTTGTCACACTCATTTATTTTAAATCCATTTGATATCATAACACTATCAAACTTTTCATGCCATTGCTTTGGTGCTTGCTTAAGTCCATATAATGACTTTACCAACTTACATACTTTCTTTTCTTGTGCTGGAGCTACATAACCTCAGGTTGTTCCATGTAAATTTCCTCATCAAGGTCTCCATTAAGAAAAGTGGTTTTAACATCCATTTGATTTACTTCTAAATTTCGTAAAGCGCAATTACAAGTATCATTCTTATAGAAGTTATTCTTGATACGGGTGAATATGTATCAAAGTAATCAAGACCTTCCTTTTGTTGGTACCCTTTAATAACCAACCTGGCCTTGTACTTGTCAATTGTTCCATGCTTTCATTTTCGTTTGAAAATCCATTTAGAATTTAATGGTTTAATTCCATGAGGAAGATCCACTAATTCCCTCGTATGATTTTGCATGATGGAATCAATTTCACTCTTGATGGCATCTTTCCAAAAATTACAGATGAATGTATAGCTTTGCTATAAGTTACAGGTTTAGTCTCTAGCATATAGGTTAGAAAATCCGATCCAAAGGATTTTTTTACCCGTTCCCTTTTACTTCTTCTTGGTTCTATCTCGACTTCAACCTATTGTTGGAAGTCTTGACTATTTTCATTAATAGTTTCTAAAGTTCGTTTCCTTGAACTTGAGCCAACTTCTCTAATTTTACAAGGAAATATATTTTCAAAGAATGAGGCATTTTTAGATTCTAATATCGTATTCTTGTGAATTTTTGGATTCTTTGATTCATGCATAAGAAATCGATATGCATTGCTGTGGTGAGAATAGCCAATGAAAATACAATCCACTGTTTTAGGACCTATTTTCATTTGCTTTGATAAAGGAGCCATTACCTTTGCAAGACACCCTACACTTTCAAGTAATTGTAGGGGGGTTTCTTACATGTCCACAACTCATATGGTGTCTTGTCTTTTTTCTTGCGAGGCACCTTATTTAAAAGGTAATTTGCTGATAAGTCAACTTCCCCCCACATGTTCTGTGACAACCCAGAACTTCCTAGCATAGCGTTCATCATTTCCTTTAATGTTCTATTTTTTTGCTCTACTACTCCATTCGATTGAGGAGAGTATAGTGGTGTTACTTCATGAATAATATCATGTTGTGCACAATATTGACCAAATGGTTCAACATATTCACCACCACGATACTTCTCACCCTCTTAATCCTTTTGTTAAGTTAGGTTTCAACTTCCTGCTTATAGAGAATAAATTTGTCTATAACTTCATCTTTGCTTTTAAGCAAATATACATAGCAATATTTTGTGCTATCATTGATGAAGGTAAAAAAATATTTATTCCCTCCTCTAGTTTGAATAAATTTTAAGTCACAACCATCACTGTGTATTAGATCAAGAGGTTTCGTATTTCTTTCAACGGGTTTAAATGAAGACCTTGTTAGTTTAGCTTCAACACATGTTTCACATTTATGATTATAATTAATGTGAAATGGAGGAATATGTTCTAAGTTAATTAATCTACGTAAAATATCATAATTAACATGTCCGAGTCTACCATGCCATAAATTTAATGACTCAACCATATAAACAGAAGAAGAAGAATCATTCTTATTTATATTTTTAGCGTTTACAGAGATAGCATTGAGTTTCCACATATTGTTCAATACATATCCTCTTCTCACAAATATTCCTCCTTTTGATAAAACTAACTTCTGGGATTCAAACACCATCCTAAAGCCATGTATACTTAGGAGGGTCCCAGAGACAAGGTTCTTTCGTATGTCAGGCACATACAACATGTTTTGAAGTTTCAACTCTTTTCCAGAAGTCATATTTAAAATTACAGTGCCTTTCCCCCATGATCTTTGAAGTTGCAGTATTGCCCATATAGAGTTTTTCTCCTTTCTCACAAGAAACCAACTCAACAAAGGAGTTATTGTCACAACAAATATGGCGTGTGGCACCAGTATCAAGCCACCATTCTCTTGGATTTGAATCAACCAAGTTAACTTCATAGACCACAACACATAGGTCAAGTTTGGATACTTCCTTGGAAATTTCTATCACAACATTAGCCTCTTTTGTTCTGGACCTTTTTGGAAGCTTACATTCGGATGACATGTGTCTTGTCTTATTGCAATTAAAGCATTTCCCTTGAAATTTTTGCTTCTTAGAAACACCGCCTTTTGGTCATAGTTTAGACTCAATTTGAGCTTGCTTTCTTTTCTTGAAGTCTTTTTTGACTTCCACCATATTTGCCTTGGCAATGTTATGATTGGTTGTTTTGTTTAGCCTTTTAGCCATACATCGATTGTCTTCTTCAATCCGAAGTCTCACAATCAGATCTTTCACTGCCATTTCTTTTCTCTTATGCTTAAGATGATTCTTAAAGCCATTCCAAGCAGACAGAAGTTTTTCAATAATGGCCACCACCTGAAAGGATTCACTTATAATCATCCCTTCTACGAGAATACCATGAATGATCAGTTGGAATTCTTGCACCTAATTCACAACAGTTTTAGAATCAACCATTACAAAGTTTAAGAATTTGGCAACTAAGAATTTCTTAGCACCAGCATCTTCAGTTTTGTATTTATGGTCCAATGATTCCCATAGTTCCTTAGTCGCTTTCTTTACGTTGTATACTTCATAAAGTGTATCAGATAAACCATTCAAGATGTAGTTACGACATAGGAAATCAGAGTGCTTCCATGCTTCGGTAATGTTGAATGCGGTTGCAACATCCACTTCATCCTCTCTAATAGTAGGATGATCATCCTTAAAAATATGGCCAGATTCAATGTCGTTAAAGAAAAGAACATTTTCTGTTGCCATGTTTTGAAATTCTCTCCATTGAATTTCGCAGGCTTTTCATTATGACTCATGGCATAGGTAACGTTTGGCTCGCAGCCTGAGTCTGTGTAGCGACAATCGCATTAGACTGTGAATTGGATGAAGTATCAGCCATTTTTCTGTAATCGGAATCAAAACCGAAATAATAAATATAATATGAAACGAAATATATATTAACCTAAATATACCACGTTAATCTGTTTGAGTTTAGATTGAACTACAACACAGCGAATCTGTCTTAAGATTATTGCAAAATATTGAAAAAATAGTGTTGTAGTATTATAATTTAAAAAATTTCGTTTCAATAATAATAACGTTAAAAAATGTGAAATTAAAATAGAACATGTAATCGGATGGAACTGAATTAATAGAAGAAAAGTTTTGTTGATGCCTGAATGAAAAGTTTCATTAAGACAAATTCATTCTCTCCTCGGTGCTGAGTAACGTTGGACGTCGGTCTCCCAAGATACAACAACAAACGTTCACAACAGTAATCACAACCGTATTGAACAATCGAACGCAATCTTTGTCTTTATCTATCACCGGAAAATGACTTTGAAAGAATCAGATAATTGAAAGTAAAATATTTAAAAGAGAATAGTAAAAAGTTGTGTTGAAATGTGTCACAACTTGGCCTTTATATAGAGAGAGGATTGAAAGGTTAAGACATTTAAATGAAATGATTTACCATTTGATTAAAAATCATAACCTTTTAATCAAAAGGTTATCATGTGAAATAAAATAACTATTGTTCATGAAAATACTTAATTATTTTCATGAATAGTAATGATTCAATCAATTCATTCATATTTTTCTTACATATCGGACATGACAACAAAGGTGTTATGTACTTACATTGTTGTTTCCATTCGAAACAAAGCTCTCATAGCCTTCCCTACTCGATCGAATCAACAAGCTCGCTTCGGCCATTCGTCGAATCTCCTTCACACATACTTCTTCTCCTCCGAGCTTGTCGAGTCGCCTTTGGAGAAAGCATACTTGTTCATCAAAGTTGCTACATTTTTCAACCTCCAAGTCTTTAACCCTCGACCTCTTTCGCAGTTTTCGAGTTTTTGGACAATTCATCGATCTTTTCCTCCAATACCAACCTCACATTCTTTCCTTCACTGATGTTGTTTCTCCCCTGCATTAAATGGGAACTAATCAGACAGTCCTACATTGATTAACATTTTCTCAGGAACCAAACAGAAGATAATCAAAAGAGAGAAAAGAGAAACTAACATGAACCAAAGCTTGAAGAACAGATTTCAGGGTCCTCTCCGTTTTCCTGACATCAATATCTCTTTCCATCCTCAATAAATTACACTCGGCTCTCAAAACCTCAGCTTGGAACCTCCATTTCTCTTCTTCACCTAAAGAGAAACTGTCGTTTTCTCTGCTCTCCTCCTCCACCACCCTCTTCCTCCTCATCTCTTCATCGTCACCTGGACTCACCAGCACCATTGGATCAACCCCTCTTGTGAAAGACCTTTCTTGATCAAACAAATTAACCAGCGTCTTCCCTTTTGAATCGTTGTGTAAAGGTGGTAGCTTTGAAGGGCTCGCCTTTGGCTTTGGCGCTTTCCTTGTAGGCCTGTGTGGTGGCAGATGAAGGATCTTTGGGGCTGGTTGTGGCGATGCCGGTGGGTATTTCCATTTAGCCCTTCTCGTTGTGGTTAGCCTCTCCATGCAAACACCCAAAGTTTGTTTTTTTTATATTGGTTTTGAAAACAAAAGCTGAGCCCTTCTCGAGTTTTTTTAAAAAGTTTCGTGATTAAGTCGGGTCGGATTTTTTCAATATGATTTTCGGTTTGATTTAGGTGAAAAATATTTGATTCGAAAAAAAGTATATAATTTTACTTATATATTTAAGAATAGTTACAATAATACTCTTCTATATATATATTTTTTCAATTAAGTCATTATTTTTATTGAATAAAAATAATATTTTTTTTTATTATTTCAGGTCGGATCGGATTTTTAAGTTATATATCGAATCAGGTTCGGATAGGTGGAAATTTGTTATGGTCGGTTTGGATTGGATCTCGTGGATGATTTATTATTCTCGGGTCGGGTTGAGTGTACTAAAAACCCGACCCAACCTGACCCATATCGATCCCTATTTGGAACCGGACTTGACTACCTTATTTATGTTTTCTCGAGGGGGAGGACTGATTTTGAAAATTTAAGAGCTTTTCCAACAACTGGTTAGGAGACAGTGAGAGTTTAGTTGGAATTCTTCCAACACAGCACAAGCTTTAACAAAACAAGTACCAACCAACCTTCTCTTTTATCTCTATGAGAAAGAAATAATGGTTTAATTATAAAATAAGTATCTAAATTATATAGTTTTTCTAAATAAGTATTCAATTTTTTTAATAATCCATGTATCTAATATTACAAACGTTATCACTTTTGGTATCCAGGTTGTAACTGTCGTAATTTTTTTGTAAAAAATTAAAAATATTATTATATTTATATAAAATCATAATTTATCTTAAACTACAAAAAAAACCTAAATCCCTAAGATTTTTTAAATCCCTAATCCACTGCCATCACCCTTACCGGCCATGACAACAGCCACCGACGTAGTCCTCACCATCTTCCTAGTCATACACCGTCATTGTTGTCGCCGGTTGACTGTCGAGATTATGTGGAGTCACGATTTTCAGCCTAGGGTTCGCGGGATACAAAACGACGATTGACCGTTGATTGGTCGTGATTTCATAAGATTATTAATCGTCAGGGAGGTAAGGTTAGATGGAACTTCGTCGGCAGTAAAAGGTGATAGTTGGTGTGAATTTATGAGTTGAAATGAGGACTATAAAGTTTTGTGGCTATTTTAGATTTTTTTTTGTTTCTTTAAAATATCATTTATCTTTTTAATTTTAAATAAAAATTTAAAATTAACACGTGTCACTTAACGATATATTTTAACGAATGATATAGTCGAACACCGAAAGTGATAATATTTATAACGTTAGATGTCTGGATGATTAAAAAATTGGGTACCTATTTGAAAAAAAAATTTAAACACTTATTTTATACTTAAGTAAAAAAATAAAATCATTTAAAAAAGAAAGAAAAGAAAATGAAGGTCCGTGCTGTTAAAGGTTTGCCTTGGTTAATACATACATACAACCTCTAAAATATTTGTTTAATTATTAAAAATACAATTATCGATGCTTCCAACAATTACTGACAAACGAGTGTTCGAGTTGCTGTCTGAGTCTGACTCTCTCCATCTCGAGTCTCGACTGAGTTTTGTCTCGAATACTTCATTTATCATTTTCGAAGTAAACGGTCTGGACCAAGACACAGGGATGCTTTGTTGGTTTGAAAATATATAGGATAAATTATGTAGACAGTTCTCTACGTTTAGGGTCTGATCTACTATGATCACTAATTTAAAAATTAAGGGAAAAATGATCTCTAACGTTATTAATTCGTTTGATTTTAGTTCTCAACCATTAATTTTCGTTAACCCCTTTTGTTTAAGTCCTAACAAGGTCGAGAGATTAAAATCGAACAAGAATTAATGATCGAGAGACTAAAATCGAACTGATCGATAATTTTAGAGACTATAATCGAACATATTGATAACGTTATAGATCATTCCCCTTTGAATTTTAAATTGATGACCAAAGTCGATCATACCGAAAACATAAGGCACTATCGGCATAATTTACCCAAATATGTATATACACACTCACATGTATTTAATACAATTAAGAGTAAATTACAAATTTAATACCTAAACTATCAATTTTAATCTATTTTATATTTAAACTTTCATTTTTTTAAAATCATGCTTAAAGTTCAAATTTTGTTTTATTTTAATACCCATTCAAAATTTACCGCTAAATTTTGAGAAACAAATAAAAAAATAGATACTAAAACAGACCAGTACTAAAAGTGTAATTTACCCTAGTATTAATCATGCCTTAATTTACTACGTCACAGTCGGAGAGAGTCAAGGCGTGCACCATATCCATGTTTGATTCCGAGAACCAATAGCCACTTGGGGACCACTTCACATGTAATTTGTCTAAAAGATTATACTTTTTTCTGAAGTTTGTTTAACATGTTTGAAATTGGGTTTCAAATTAAATCCATAATTTGCCATTGTTGACTGTCATAAAAGCTTTATTCATTAGCTTTTGATGCCTCATTCCTATGCTACAGGCATTATATTTTAAAACCAAAGTCCACAATCAATCCTCAACAACTCACAATAAGATCCTATATAAAGCTAAGATGATGCTGAAACTAGAATCCGAAACGACCTCAAAAAACTCAAATTTCGTCTGTTGTCGGACGATGTTACCGAACAGTAACAGGCCTGAAAGAGACACCCGACGGTTTTCGTTTATTGACAATGCTGCCAACAGCAATATCGTAAACTTACTCATTCGCTTTTACCGTTTTGGTGGGCAGCAACAAAATTGCGAATGACTTCCATCGCCAGCTGATGAGCAGTCTTGTTCTGCAGCTTGGCAAGCTCTTCCATGGCTTCATACGTCTCTTTGTCGGTGAAAGGCTTTAAGTTGTACCTTGCCGGTGATTGCACTGGACCTTCCCATTTGTCCACCAGCTCGTGAAGTCTTTCGAAACCCTGAGGGAGATCATCATGCTCATCAGTTTGCTAGGCCATGAATTTCATTTGATCGTAGAGGAAGTTCCGAAGGAAAGCGGATAAAGATTAACGAGCAACGAGAAGATGAAGAAGAATACTACCATGCGGGTTGTGAAGTCGCCGAATGATTCTTTGGGCTGTCGTTTTCGTTTCCAGTAGTAGAACAAGGGCTCGAAAACTTTATCGAGATCCTGAACTTTGACTTTGTTCATAAAAGTCCTTGCTAATTGAGTTTGACTAGGTGTTCCTCCAAGCCAAATCTAATTTCAACAAAAACAACGTTACCAAGTTATCCAACTAGTTATTACTACTAAAAGGTATGACGTCCAATAGTTGAACTACCTGATAGCTGCTTGGACCATCACCGACCAGTCCGAGCTCAGCCATGTATGGTCTAGCACAACCATTGGGGCAGCCAGTTACCCTTATCACCACCGACTCACTGTACTTGAGTCCGACCTGGAATTAGGCAGTGCCGATCTATTTATTAGATTCAGATAACCGGTAGGGAGGAGGATTTAAATTTCAGCTTGGAAGGCAAAAATTTCAGGCAATGATATTCATTCAAACTTCAGTGTTAGGTCAGTCAAGTCGGTCTTCTTGTTGGGGAGAACATATTTAAATTTAACAGGATATTTGATAAATATACGACATACCTTCTCGAAGACAGCTCTGACCCGCTTGAGGATATCAGGTATGCCACGTTCAGCTTCGGTTATTGCCAAAGGGCAAAGTGGGAAAGCTGGGCATGCCATAGCAGTTAAGTTCAGGGGATCCACATATTTAGGATGCTGTTTCATAGCAAGAAACAGTCAGCTGTATGACTAATTCAACGAATGAATTATGAAAAACATAAAGGAGAGTATGGCAACCAGGTTCAGGGAATGGATATTAAAAAGAGAAAAACAGCTAAACAATTAAGCACGAAATGCGACCCACGCAGACATTAAGTTCCTGGGAAATGTTATTTACATTCATCACTCCATGGTCTAAGTAGGTGAACTCCGTGCTCACATTTCCATTCGATCTCCAACTTTAAGCTGTCATTAATCCTCCTGGAATTTGTTTACAAAATCAAAAGAAACTGAAAATAAAATGAATGAGGATTCAAATCCTCCATCCAAACTTTTCAGTGGGATTCTATGCAATAGTATAGTCAGAAATGGTTTGTCTCGAGTGATTCCCTATGAGTGGTCTTGTCTAGCTACCAACTTGCCTTAAAACAACGTAATTCTTGAGTAAACTTGTTAATTGAAGTATTTAACAAGGGAAAATAACTCTTAAGTTGTACTAATTTTATAATATATATAACTCGCCCTAAAATATAGACTAAAGTGAAAGACATTAACATATATATTCTAACAGAACTACCATGGCAGCAGCTCATATTCTTTAAAGTATGAGATACATTATCATATGCATAATATACAGAAAATACACGTATCCATTTGATTAAGATGCTACACTTTAAAACTTTAACAGACATAGTAGACTGCAGGTTCAGAAACCAGAAGGTAAATTTTGCAAGTAATGAAAATCTCACCAGCAGCCCAGCTTGAGCAAGAACTGTGGTAATAGGACGCTTCCATGCACCACGAACATCACACAAAATGAGGTTTTGGTTTGGGGTGATCCGCACATTTAAATTATACTTCTCTATTACTTCCCTCAGTGTCTTTTTCATCTTTCCCCCAATGCGACCATTATCGACATGGAGCCCGCAAAATACAGCACCATCACCCTGAGAAAAGAAAAGTTACCAAGAAGGTCAAATGCACTTTATTAAAGCCAAGGATGAAGTTGAAAATGAAAACAATTCAAGCCAAGCATAACATCGTAAGATTAAAATGCAATTAGTAACAAGGCAAACATGGAAGTTAAAAAAAGGTCAAACCGAAAGCATCATGTGTGATATCTACAAATTAAAAACACGAACCTGCTCATGCCATCCCAAGTAACTCTTAAATTCCCATTCAGGCAACTCATGGAAAGGCTCGAATTTCTTTCCATAATATTGCTCAACAACGGTTCTAAACTTTTCAATCCCCCAAGAGCTGATCAAATATTTCATTCTACTATACCTACGGTCATCTCTTCTTCCATTATCACGTTGTGTGGCAACGATGGCTTTAACAGCATACAAAATGTCCGCCTTTGGCACATAACCGAGTGGTTCTCCCAAACGTGGGAAAGTGGTCTCCATCCTATGGGTTCTTCCCATGCCGCCACCAACCTGCAAAAACAAATTACGAGAAATGGATGCTTTTAGGTATAAAAGTGTGCAAGGAGAAAGGGAAAAGATATGATTTCTTTGATCCTATGGTTGTCTTACATATATGTTGAACCCCTGAGGCTCTCCATTTTCATCAGAAACTACCACGACACCGATATCATTCGTGAGAATATCCACCGAGTTATCAGTTGGCACAGTCACAGCAATCTTAAACTTCCTTGGCAAGAACTGCGTCCCATATATCGGCTCGGGAGAATCAGGGAAATTCGTTCCATGAGAGTTATCATTCCTGGCTTTCACAACTTCCGGAGGCTCCGATGTCATGAATTTCTCCCCATCCACCCATACATCATAGTAAAAACCCGATTGAGGAGTCAATAATGCAGCAATATTGTCAGCAGTTTCTTGCGCAAGCCGGTATTCTTTCGTCATCAGTGGTGCAGCCGGAGCAAGAACATTCCTATTTAGATCCCCGCACGCACCAAGGGTCGAACCCATGTTTCTAATAATGGTGCCCATCACAGTCTTGAGGTCCTTCTTCAAAACACCATGGAGCTGAAAGGTCTGCCTCGTCGTCAAACGCAAAGTTCCGATGCCGAATTGATCGGCGAGATCGTCCATAGTCAAGTAGAGCTGGTTCGGGACTTTCCCACCCGGGTTTTTAGTCCGAAGCATGAAGGAAAAAGACCTTCCCCCACGCTCGTCTCTGTTGTACTGTTGATAGCTCCCATGGAACTTAATCAATTGTGTCGCAGCCTCGTTTATGTTCGGGGTATCAGTCAATATCTCCTCATTGAGAGGGTATCTGATGAAATTGCTTTGCTCTTTGAATATCTCAACTTTACTCCGCTTTGGTTTGTGGCACTCGTCTCAGGCTTCACTGGCTGTAAAGGGATTCAGCAATAAAAGAACAAATTAACATAAAAATACATCAATTTTAAAGAAAACAGATTCAATTGATCATTAACAATTCTCATAAAGCAATAAAGAATACAAATTGCAAAAAGACGCAGTATTTTCTCAGACTTTCTTAGATTCCAAACAACAACCAACATTCAAAACGAAATCAAATTATAAAATCAAAACAAGACTGACCGTGGAGACAGCTCTGACGAGAGCGGGACTGCAGAGAGGAGCGGGAAACACGCGAAGACTCCTCCTCGCAGCTATAGAATGCGAGAATTCCAACCCGGTGAAGCTCTGGACTCGAATCTTCGGATCCGTCGGGACGACGGTACCCGTCGCAGCTCCAAACGAAGTCGTCATTAGCTCGAAACAAAAACCCAAAGCCTTAAACTTTCAGTTCGATTTCCCCTTCAGAAAAAGGGAAAAGGAGATTAAAAGGTAGGGTTTTTTTCTATCCACAGTGCTCTCCAAAATGAATAAGGAAAAGGAAGGGCGGAGCGACAATGGCGAAAAGGAAAGCCAGAGAATTCGATGCTTTAATAGAGGAGTAGATTTTATTCGTGTAAAGTGCAAAGTGTTTTATTTGGTTTTGATAAGGGTCGCCCATCACGTGCCCGCCACGGGACTTCCGGTTTTTTTTTTTATCGAATCTTGATTTGCATAACATTCCCACGCGCGGTAGCTTAATGGGACTGGCTGATTTGTCATTTTCATAATAGTTGATAAGTATTTATATTTTGCATTGTGATTGTGGTGTAGTTTTAAAGAGGGTAAATTACACAAATGATCTTCGATTACAGAGTATTGTTTTATTAAGTTTTTTTATTGTTAAAAGTTACAAAGTAGTTCTCTAACTATAGAATGTTGTTTTGTCTAAGTTTGATGTCAACATGATGACTGAGATGTGATAATCGTCTGAGATTTTTGGATCAGATTTTACCATATCACAGTCAGCATGTCAACGTTCAACTCAGAATACTGTTAATTTTTAACAAAAAAACGAGTTTGAAATATAACGAATAATTTAGTGACTATTTTATAACTTTGATAGTCGAGAGACTCAACAAAATAATACTATATAATCAAATGATCATTTTATAAATTTTAATAGTAAATGAACTTAAAAAAGCATTATTCTATAGTTAAGGGTACTCAACAAAGTATGATTTGTTCTTAGGATAAATTACACCAATCTTCACTGAACTTTACTCTTTCTCCTATTTCACTCATTGTACTTTAAATCTATTCAATTTTCTCACCGCACTTAATACATTCGATTTTTAGATCACTCCGTCATTAAATAGTTAAATGCATTAAAACAAAGTTATTTTAGGGGGAAATTTCACCAAAACAATGTCGGTTTGCATCTATATAACAATCAAATTTTACATAAGATTTTGGTGTTTAATAATTATATGTTTTTTAATTAAATTTAGAATTGAATTTTTAAATATAGATAGATTCTTTTTATACCTTTTAATATAACAACAAAATTCAACTTTAAAAAATTATCTAATAGGTGTCGAACTTATCAAAACATTCAATCGAGAAACTGTTAGTGTGCTACCCATGGTGAAGTGGGGGCGCGTTGTAAAATCTCAAAAGGGGTCGCGTTACAAATATTATGGACAACGAATCCAACATAATCTGGGATTTTTAGTGGTACATTGAACCTGGACAGATTTACGTTTTACCCAGGGTGAAGTAGGTAAGAACCTATAATGCAGGACTTGGCGGCTATGATATTTCCAATTAAAAACAGCAGTCAAAGATAAAATGGTAAAACATTATTTAATTTAAGGGTAAAGTACACAAATAGCCCCCCACTATAGGATACTACTTTATTAAGCCCTTGGACTATTAAAAGTTATAAAATGATCCTTTGACAATTAAAAGTTATCAAATAATCACTCGACTATTCATTAGTTTATAAACTCGTCATTTTTTGTTAAAAAAAATTAAGACTTAAAGGTTACCTTTGCCCCTATATTAGACCCAAATTATAATTTTCGTCCCTATCGTATTTCGTATCAATTTAGCCTTCAAAGTTGCTTAATTGCATAATTATATATCATATTCATAACATAAAACCCTAAATTATAAACCCTAAGTTAGGATTTAGGTTTATAATAATGGTTTAGAGGTTATGGGATTATAGTTTAGGGTTTATGATTTAGAATTTTAAGTTAGAGGTATGATATAGAATGATGTAATTGAGCAACTTCGAGGGCTAAATTGGTGCAAAAATACGATAGGGGTGAAAGTGATAAATTGAGTTTACTATGGGGCAAAAGTTACCCTTTTGCCAAAAATTAATGGTTATATGAGTTGGACATTAACATGCTGATTGAGATATAATAGTCGTTTGAGATTATGAGATCAAATTATCATGTCTCAGTCAGCAAGTAAACATACATTTCAGACCGACATCAATTTTTTTTTATAAAAAGGACGAGTTTAGAATATAATGAATAATTAGGTGACCATTTTATAACTTTAAATTGTCGAGGGACTTAAAAAATAACTTCTTATAGTCGGAAGACTATTTATAATTTTTAATAATCGGAGGACTTCATAAAGCAATATCCTATAGTCAATGAATCATTTATGCACTTTACTCTTAATTTTATTTTAACAACATTTTTATTAATTAAGAATAGCAAACTAAAATTTTAAATTTTTGGTTTAAAAACTACCTTTACTCTTGTAGTAGACTCAATTTATCATTTTCGGCCATATTATATTTTCGCATCAATTTAACTTTCAAAGTTATTTAATTTTATCATTCTATACTCTCCCCAAACTTAAGACCCTAAATTCTAAACCTTAAACCATAAACTCATACTCTCTAAAGCGTAAATCATAAACCCTTGACTCAAACATAAAATCCTAAACAATAATAAATATTTTAAACATCGATGCATTTGAACAACTTCGAGGTTTAAATTGACGAGAACACATGATAAAAACAAAAATGATAAATTGAATCTGTTATAAGAACAAAAGTTACATTTTTACCTAAATTTTTAGTTAATTACTTAAGTATTAAATAAGACAATAATATATTTTATTTATATTATTAAAGTTTTTATTAAAATATTATTATTTATAAAAGTGATTAAAAGAAGGAATCAATTTGTAATATCATAACCAAGTTAAAAGATAATCACTAAGGTATTTAATCATGTCTTCAAATACCATATTCGATCTACAAAACGAAATGTCTTTTAACTTAAAACGACAAAGAAAACCTGTGTGTCATCTGCTTGTTATGAAACCTTTCCCAACCAACCACTAATTTAACTACCTTGCTATTCAGTTCTATTCAACAGTCTATGAACAAAATTGCAGCTAGGGAAAATTGAAAGAAGCACAGAAGACGAAAACGATGTTCAGGTCTTGTGCGATCGCTTCTCCCTTCTCTTATCTTCTCCCGTCCCGTCAACCAGAGCCAAGAATGATTTACCTCCTCGACAATGAACTGTCACGACTGTGATCAAGGACAAGTCTTGGGAATTCAACCGGCCCTTCAGCTTTTGAAAGGGTGCCCTCCATTCACCGGATAGCAAGCGGCCTGATTAGAGGAGATGTTACTGCCTAATTTCTGATAATGACTGCTGCCGTTGACATGCTGCATATCGTACACTTGGGACACTCTTGCTTCTTGCAGAGTGAGGGAGGAGGCCCAGGTTTCCCCAGAATCGGTTTGCAATGGTTCTGAACTGGAGGAGCTCGGAGACTGAGATAAGGTGGGACCTGAACCCGATCCTTTTGCTTCTCTCGTGTCGGCATCTGTTTTCTTTGTGAAACGCCCTCCAGTGCCTCTCGCCCTACGCAAAGCATGCTGGTGCCTGGATTCGTGGAGATAGGGCTGTACAATAAAACAGAACAAGTTTCTCAAAGAGTAGCTATTTGAACCGGAACAATGTTACTTATGCCAACCGAAAGAGTGTTCAGAACTTCAGTTTTCGATTTACCTTATGGGATTTTACAACCTTCTTCTCAAGTTCTGCTTTGGCACGGGCCTGCCTTCGCCTCAGAATTCCCTGGTACTGCTTGGCATTTACGTAAACAGGCTCCTGTGCCATTTCGATCGGCAAAGTCATTCTTGCATGAGGCATTCCAACAAATGGAGGATATCCCTGGCCATCACAAAAATTCATTCATTAGAGAGTGCACCATGTCTCGAATTTCGAGTATCAGAAGAAGGTTCATACAAAGAGAAGAAAAACAAATAAAACAGAAATCTCTTTTGAAGCATCAGTATAACCTTGATGTCTCATGAGAATGGTTTCATACAAAAGACATTAACACTAACAGAAACAAATCGATAACTATAAGCATAAAAAAATTCAAGATTAAATTATTAAAGTTCCATACCAAAGGCTGATGTCCATAAGCTGCCATCATTCCTCCATAATGCGGGTCCATATAAGGATTCGATGAACATGCCTGCAAAACGGTTGGAAGAAAACTAGGAATCCTTCCACAGCAAGTTCCGTAACAACAAGACCCCTAACTGTATACAACAGAAAATCTTGGCCCCCAAGGCACTTACAATTGAATGACCGACAAGCTCAAGCAGGGGAGGCTGCGTGAGGCCTTCATCACGCATAGTAGGTATGTTAGACGCAACATGCTGCAAATTGTGATGTTCTTGACCACCATTTCCAACTGCAAATGAATAGAATAAAAACGATTGGCACCACGACCATAAATCTCCTGTATGAAAAGGAATAATCGGTAACAAACAGTAATGATGTGAAGTACCTGACCAAGAGGATGAAGTAGTTCGTGTTTCTTTATTAACATCATCCTCTTCATTTAGCTCACCATTGGACAGTGACTGCCTATCGTTCGACTCTGAACCATTAGTGCATTCCATTGAAGATGAATTTAACGAGTCTACTCCTCTAGCTACCGTGGGGATGGAACCGTAGCCAATATCACGCCACTTTAGTTTGGAATAAACTGCAGTTTATCGAACACCACACCTCAGGTTCTAAACTCTAATCGACTTCCATCTTCAGAATTTAACTGCAATCCTCCGAAAGAAAAATTCAACTGATAGTCAATTTCACATTCATCAGAAGAATAAATCGAAATTTCTATTAAAAAAGAGAAACGAAAGCATCAAAACCATAACCACAAAACTTCGACCACACACCTGGAAAAAACTGAGAACCGATTAATATTTCGAATTGCAAAAACAAAACATTTTGCTTCCATGTTAGCAAACTTATATAACTGTGAGGAAACTACTAGCAATTTCTATGTTCAAAATTCGATGTAAACGATCCGAAAATTCATCAAGGATTAGGAGTATCATCACCAAAAATTAAAGGTTTCACAAGTAGTAGTTCTTTACTTGGCCTGCTCCATCAAATCCAATAATTTCTAACACTAAATAACACCTCAATCCATCAAATTCCATGATTAAAACTTCAAATATCACAACCCGAATACATAATTCTCACATAACCACCAGAAAAGATACGAAATTCCAACCAGAACAAAGCATCCCAATTTCTCAAACCCTAAACTAATTACAATTCCGCCTTAATAATTACCCAAAAAGACGTAAGAATAAACAACTGAAAACAATAAGCTGACATTAAGATACCGATTAACGCAAGGAAAGAGAAAAGGGGAATTGAAAAATACACGTACCCGTTTAACGGAGAAGAACAAAAGCCCTAGAATTTTGAGGATTTTTTAGAGAGAAAATCAAAATCAATAAGAGAGCGAGAGAGAGAGTCAATCTAGTTTCTATGCAGTTCTCAGTATAACACTAAAAATAGTTTCACCAATGTTTCCTTCTTTTTTTCCCGTATTTGAACTCTGAGAATTAAGCTTTTGATCTCATCATCAGCTCCTGGAATCCAGGTTTTAATCAAGCTTTTACCGACACGTGGATTATTTAACCAACTTAATATATTAATTATTTATAATATAATTATTGTAGTTCACTATTCAAATACATCTGATCTAATGCGTGGTCCAATAATATATCTTTATAGATGGATACTTGAGATTATAATTAAATATAAGTTGATTAATATATATATATATATATATATATTTAGTCATATTTTTTATATGACTGTAAATGAGATGAGACAAATCATGAATTAGTCGATATCAATTAATTCAAAGCTTGAGAAATACTCGATTTGAATAGATTTGATCTTAGCTCGAACTCGAATCGAATTCTTAATGAATTGAAATGAACTATTTAATATTCGATTCGAAAAGATCGTGAGTAATTCGAAAAATATGATATATTAAGATTTTTTTTATAAATGAATTATTAATAATATTAACATTTATGTGTTGATTTTTTTTAAATACAGTATAAGATTTTTATTTATTTAAGGTTCAAATTAAGTTTAACATTTTGTTTTCATTTCGAGTTTTTTTAGCTTTTTCGAACTTCAATTCATGTTTTCGAGTTCGAGTCGAGCCCCATTTTAGAGTTTTCGGGTGAAGTCGAGTTCAACAATACTCAAGCTCGACTCAGCTCGTTTACAGCCATAATCTTCTATTTTTTTGTATAACTACCAGTATCCAATCTATTGATCGATTAATTCGGATTGAGTACTGCAGAGGCAAAGACGACCCTCCTAACCCAATTTACTCCATTCACAATCGCCATAATTCGAGCCCCTAACCTTGCTTAAGAGATTTAGTGCTTAATCCACTAGACCAATCATAATAAAAAAATTAGCTGACCCTATTCCCATATGTAATGGGATAAGGGGATGTATGATAGCAGGCTGCCCCCAACGCTAGGTTGAGAGCAATTTTTATGAGAGACCTCCGACAGTCAGAATCATAATATTTTTCTAAAAAGGTTTATCATATACAATTTTAATGTTTATTTTATTATATAATCTTTATATTTGTCGTTATTTTTTAAATATACAATAAAAATTTAACTCAATTAATAACCTCATCGATCAACCAATAATGAATTAATCAAATTAAAACTTTCGAAAATGGGCTTGACCTTTTGGTATAGAGCATTTAGTAGGGTTGGCTAAGAGCAGAACACCGGTGAATAGCCGGTTGCAGGTGAAAAAGCGAGTGGACTTAATGAGAGTAGAGCCTTGGGTGAGGTATAGGGAAGACCCACGTGACACGCACTTGACGGGGAACGCGTGTCTCCAGCACGAATCAGGGTAACGACAAATAAGCTTGATCTACTTAGTAAGATAAAAGATTAACTACTTCAAATATCATTCATTTTTAAGTGCGGACTCATTTATGTCATTGACGTTTTAATTTTGTCAATTTTAACGCTGACGTTTATGTTTAGCCGCAATTATACTACTCTACCGTTAATTCATTAACGGAGCGATGATATAGTATCTCTGTTATGTGACGGCGATGACATGACTTCCTCATCAAAATGAGATCGTTTTGTTGATGAAAAAATATTTTTCATAGGATTCAAACCGTAGACCTTTAAAATCTAAAGCTAAATATTTAATCACCAAGCTATCTTAAGAACTTGTGACAATCTTAATAAAACTATTATAAATGTTAAATAACAGTTTGAAATTTTAGTTTTTATGAATACAAAAAATTAAACCCATTATTCAGCGACTTGTAAGCTATTGTTTTATGGACCTTTGGAGTTTATGATTTCAATGGTTTAATAGCTTGGATCTAATTCTAAGCATCTATTTGTAGTAAGAAAGAAGGTAAACAAACAGAACCATGCAGCCATTAAAGTAATTAACCAACAGAACCAAAAACCAGAAAAGGAATCAAAAGCCAAGAAACAATATTCACCAAGGAATTAGAAACAAAGGAATGAACTTCAAAAGAAGTATGCAACCATAGAAGCCAAGGCAGCTAGTGCAGCAGCAGGAGGAACACCCATAGCCACACCCGCACTTTCCATTGGTGATGGTGCGATAGCACCCTGGTCTTCCCTCAAAAGCAGTGGCTCCACTGGCCAATACAGCAACAACCATAATGCAGGCAATGACCATTTTGCTTCCCTCCATTTTTCCCGGCTAACTCAAACTAAAGAAAAGCACTGCTGAAAATTACAAAAGTGAGAGAAGCTATTGAAGATGTTGTGTGCTTCGAATTGCAGAGATTTAAAGTGTTTTTATAGGGGAAAAGAAAAGCTTATGCTACTGACCAAGTATTAGCCAGCTTTATTTGAAGGCATATTTATGTGTTGTCAGCTCAAAAAATTCAAAATGTTAGTTAACATTTATAATAGTTTTGTTAATGTTGTAACAATTCTTAAGTTAACTTGGTGGTCGTTTTAAGCTTCTTGAGCATCAAAACGGTCATGCCAAAAGGACGTCGTTTTGATGAGGGATCCATGTCATCGCTGTCACAGAACAGAGATGCTATGTCATCGCTCCGTTAATGAATTAACGACGGAGAGACATAATTGCAGCTAAACATAAACGAGCCCGTGCTTAAAGATGTGTGGTATTTGAAGTAGTTAACCCAAAGATAGGAAGTTTAGGTACTAAAATGAATCAAAACTGATAGTTTGGGTACTAAACACGTTAAGTTTTTAATGGTTGGATATTAAAATGAAATAAAAACTAAACTTTAGGTATGATTTTAAAAAATATTGAAAGTTTAAGTACTAAAACGGATCAAAACTAATAGTTTAGGTACTAAATACGTAGTTTACCCTAAATTTTAGTTTGACCCTCTAATTTTTGTTTCATGTTTCTATTACTTTTTTATGTCTCAATTATATTCGATGTATTATATATTTACACGAATGTTAGTATTTTATTGGGCAAAGTATGGCTTTAATACTTAAACTATTATTTTGTCTATTTTAGTATCTAACCTTTCAATTTTTTCAAATACATAATGTTTAGTTTTTATTTCATTTTAGTACATGTCGTTAAAAAACTTAACACGTTTAGTACCTAAACTTTCAATCTTTTCAAAATTTAACATTAAATTTTGAATGAGGTACTAAAATGAAACAAAAGCTAAAGTTTTTAACCACGAGTACTAAAATGAAACAAAAACTAAATTTTAGATATAATTTTGAATAAATTAAAATTTAAATACTAAAACAGACCAAAAATGATAATTTTATTACTAAACTCGTAATTTACCCGGTTAGAAATTAGTCAGACCAACTACAACGAGCACTATTTGTCGGAAATGAAATATTCCTCTTGGAATGAACTGAGTTACCTTCGTGATAAAAGAATTATTATTATTCCTTGAATATCCGAGTTTGAACACCATAGATGTTAGGGGTATAAGCATTTATTGTCGAAAGATTGATTTGAACAAATATTACCTCGTACTTGTCTATATTAATAAAAAAAATTATTCATCTTATTTCATATACTGTTTACATGGCATATTCAAGTCAAATCAAAGTACATTTGTTCTTGTTCATAAGAAGAAGAAAAAATATTGGTTACAAATATTTTCATGCCACCGTTATTCTAAACTCAGCTATCCTACAACCTTATACGAATGTTTTTTTTGGCTGGTTTTGTAAGTATTGTCGGAATCTAGGATGTTTGTAGTGTTTTCACTATCAAACAGGCAGGGTTCAAGAAATGGAAAGGAAGAGACGTCTTTCATCAAATCCTCCAAATCCCATTCCCCAACTTTAAGCTCTTCCCCTAACCAAAAATTCCTGCCGGCAGTTATGTTCTCCGATTTGATGTTGTTGTTTATGACACTAAAAGGGTTGTTGTTAATGTTGTTGTCGGTGCTGGTGACGGCGGTGGAGATGACGTTGTATCGAATGTGTTTCCCGTTTGAGGGCTTTCTCCAATGGATTCTAAAGGAGGGATATATAATTCCTCGCTGTTGTCGGTGCCACCGAACATCTCGTTTTCACTGTAGAAACCGTTGCCGTTCACGTCGACAAAGTACCCAGCGGTGGCGCCGAACATGGTTCCGGTGGGATTCAAGACCACGGATTGCAAGGAAGAGTTGGACGATGTCGACAATAAATCGATGTACATGGGAAGAATCGCTTGTTCTTCCGTCGACATGAACCCGTCGACAGCAACGAAATCTTTGTTGGGGTCCGACGTCGACGAATCGCTGGTGTTTGGCGAGGGGGTGGACGACAAATTCTTGAGCCTCTTCTTTATTGTTGAATTCCAAAAGTTCTTTATTTCGTTGTCGGTACGACCGCGCTGGCGAGCAGCAATTTGAGACCACCTTTGAAGCAACCAAAATTAAAAACACGAGTCGATGCTTTTCATTCATAAAATGCATGGATGCTTTGATTCTAAACGAGCGACTGTGACTTCAATTTAAGATTAAGTTCGATCGAAGGAAAGACTAAAAATAATTCATAATAATGGGACAACCCTAATTTTAACCTAATATTACGTTAATCATTTAGTCTGATTAATGATATCATAGAAACAAAGGAATAAATTAGGCTAAAATTAAAAAGTATAAGGATTAAAACCTTAATTTAAACATGGTAGAGGGACCGGAATCATAATTAAACAGATGAAATGATAAACAATGGGACTATAATGAGGAAGAAGTCTATGATCAAAAACGCTAATTTTGTCAATGAAATTATAAGCAAGCAATTAGATTATTTCTATGTAATTATCATTGCTTAGCTCCCACAACTATTTTGACTATTTTTTTTAATAAACATGATTATAAAGTAACGTTTAAGCCGGTTAAACTCACGCAAACCTGTAGATAAAGTTATTCGAACCCAAATTACTTAGAGTACCTCTCCTTGTATTCTTAACTAGGGTTTTTAAACATGCATGCAAGAAAGAGGAAGCATACCTGTTGCCAAAAATGGAATGCAAATGGACGATAAGCTCTTCCTCTTGCGGCGAAATGGCGCCTCGTTTGAGATCATGTCTCAAGTAATTGATCCACCGGAGACGGCAGCTTTTGCCGCACCTTTGCCGGCCGGCATTCCGAGCTACGTCGCTCCAACAACCCTGGCCATTGGTTAGCATATAGTTGATAAGCTTCTCATCTTCCTGCGGCGACCACAACCCTTTCCTAAGCTTATTAGTAATGGTGGTGGTGCTACCTTTGGTAGGTTTCCTCATCATGGGAAATAAAATACCCTAAAGAGATAGGGAATTGAGCCTTGGATTTCCCAATCCAAACAAAAAAATATGGGTTATTTTTTTGGTTGATAAGTAATAGGTTCTGCCATATGGGTTAGTGGAGATTTTATACAGTGAAAGATAGGGTGAGGGGAGGAGGCTTCATGGTGGGGGGAAATGGTCATGATGAAGAAGACGATGATGGTGATGGTTGTGGGGGCTTGCTTAGAATTTTGGAAAGAAATAAGGTGTGAAATGAGTTAGTTGATGGGTCTAAGTAGTAAACCGTTTGGAGCGGGACACCGAGACTGAGAGAGAGGGAAATAGAAAAATTAAATATATATAAAAAACAAATTTATTAACATTTAATTATAATTAACTCAAACCTATTGAGTGAAGTGATTATTGTGCTCTTTAGAGATTTCATTTTTTAATAATTACGTCTATAAGGTGTGTGTTATCAATGGCTTAAAAAGATTTAAACATATATTACCTTGTAACCATCATAAACTATTAAAAAAATGAAGTTAATTCATATTGTTGCCTTTGAAATCTAACATTTCGACCTTAAATTGGTTTATTATCTGAACAAATACAAGATTATTTTGATTAAATCAAACTTATAAAATTTTAAGCGTGTTACAAACATATTAAGGGTTACTTTTGAACCTTTAGTAGACCTAATTTATTGTTTTCGCCTCTATGGTATTTTTACATCAATTTAGCCCCTGGAGTTATTTAATCGAATCATCCTAAACCCTAAATCCAATTTAAAACATTAAATTCTAAACCTTAAACCTTAAACCTAAAAATTGAACCATAATTAAAAACCCTAAATAACAGTAAATATTTTAAATATTGATGCAATTAAACAACTTCGATGGTTAAATTGATGTGAATATATCATAAGGGTGAAAACGATAAATTGAGTCTATTACAAAGGCAAAAGTAATTTATAAGTTAAAATAAAAAAAATACTTAAATCATACGAGAATTCAAAAGTGTATAAGAAAATATCATCACTCTTTCAATCCATCCCTAGATATATTGATAACAAGATCTTTTGAACTCTAAATTATCACGAATAAATCGATAAATTTAATAATTATTTTATGATTTTCGAAAATTCAATGTTCAAAATCATCATTCCAATTCCAATTTAGTTAGTTAAGTGATTTTAATATGTTTTATCTTTTATTTTTTTAGATAAATTTATTATTATTATTATTATTATTATTATTATTATTATTATTATTATTATTATTATTATTATTATTACTCTATCAAATATAAATCTTTATATTTGCTTCTAATTCACATAATCATATTTTCCCCTTACTTTCAACATCTAATGAGCCCACACTTGCACTCGAAGCTATAGATACGGACATGGTGACCAACTTTAAATCATGCAAAAATAAATTAATAATTTGAGTGGAAAAAGACTTCTTTGTTGTGATGTTATAAAAATATTCTTTCATTTTTTGTCATATGCGTAATGTGATATTATTATTATCATTATTATTGTTGTTGTCTAGTTTCAAGGTTTCGTCCTGATTAATCTGGACTGACCCGGATTACATACATGATTTTGGTGGATGAGCATCTCAGCGGGAATTTTTTTACATACACAATGACTCAAACCTGAGACTTTACTTAAGTGATATCAAACTACTTATCACTTGAATCAATCCCCGTTGGTTGATCATTATTATTCTGCAAGTCTTATCCATATCACCATAGCCTACGCTTGTGGTTCAGCACTGATTGACCAAGTTATATTACTTTATGGCACAGAGAAACGACACTTATTTGGTAACTTTTGGGACTGGAATGAATAGGAGAGAGCCAAATTCAGGGATTGATTTTGTAATTACCTCATTTGTTTCCCAAATTAATCAGTAAGCAATTAAGAAACCCACATGAGGAGTAATACAAGAATTGTGATTGAAGAAAATGAGTTGAATTTGCCTTGAAACTTGAGCCATTTACATTCAGTAAACACATGATTTCTATTTTAAATATCTCACACGATTCAGGTGGAAAAAACATGAGCAGAAGAATAGTTTATGCTTCTGCAGCCATTTCTTGACTTTCCAATTGCACCTTTTAGAAGCAACACTATGTGAATCTCATATATATATATATATATATATATATATGGATATACGTGGGTAGATCAGATTACACTATATAAAACTAATAAGTTTTACATTAATTTATAGTCAATTAAAATTTATAATTCATAAATAAATATTTTTAACTCACCATAGAGAAATATCTCGTTTTATCTCAATCCGGGGGCGGAGCTAGGAATTTCATAATACGGTGTCATAATTTTGGATTATGGTATCTAAATGAAAGTAATATAAATTAATGCATAGCATTAAAATTAGATAAATTAATGTAAAATATAGCTATTAAAACGATAATCAAAAGAAAATATACATACATGCTAGGGGTGTTCGTTTTTCGAATTTAATGGAATTTATCGACCGAATTAAATTAGTTCGGTTAAAACGGCCGGCCACTAAATTAGTTCGGTCGGGGAACAATTAATTTTTAAAAAATATTTAACGATTAATTTGATTCGAAATTAGTTAATTAATTAAATTAATCGAATTAGCCAAAAATATTAAATATTATAGAGTTCAATTTTAATGATGTGAAGAAAGTAAACTAATAAAGAGCGATTAGCCTCATAAGTGACTCCTGTAGTACCTATTTCATATTAGTTTATCAGTAGATTAGATATTGGTGATTATAAAAAGAAAAAACTCAATCACCCATTATATAAAAATATAATCATGGGATAAACTTGGATGTCCGAGATTAAAACTTTATAAATAATATTATTATTTATCCTTTTTATTTTTCTAAAATTAAAATAATAGAATTTTTATTTTCTATTTAGAATCATCTAATTATTATATTTACGCATAAAATTAATAGATTTCATATAACATATCCTACTCATATATATATGGGTTAGGATCCACTTACACTATGTAAAACTAATAAGTTTTACACCATTTTATAGTCATTACTTTTAAATAAATAAATAACTTAGATTTAATTAAAATTTATAATCCATAAATAAATATTTCTTTAGCTCACAGTAAAATAATATTTTTTAAGGTTAAGGTTTATAATTTAGGGTTTAGAATTTGAGATTGAGGCACTAGAGGAGCTAGTAATTATTATGTTTGGGCACCAGAAATGTTAGGGATGTGGGCGTTTAATATCAAATTGTCGAAAATTATCTTTGAATTGTACTTACCCCATATTAATAATAAAAAAAAGGATTTATGATGTTTGGGCTTTTAATGACTTATCAAACTTCTTTAGGGTAATACTGGGCTTTAAAAAAGTATAGACTCTTTACAACATGAATTTAATTATAATATTAAGTGCAAATTACGTATTTAATACTTGAACTATCAATTTTGACATGTTTTAGAACTTAAAGTTTCAATTTTTTCAAAATCACACCTAACATTTAGTTTTTGTTTCATTTTTGTACCCGCCGTTAAAAACTTAACGGACAGATTGGCAACGCATAACTCCAGTGGACAGATTACCAATTTGAACGGTGGACCACGAGAAAATGACAAGTTGACCAACATAGTCCAGTTTCAGGCTCGTCAGACGATTGACAACGAAGATTAGAGGATGAAGAAATCGAAGAGTTCATCGTCAATTTAGGGAGATTGAAGTGTTTTTCAATGAAACGGAGGTCGAAATTGCGTTCATGGGTCGAATAGTATAGGTTGGAAAGTTTGGGCTTCAACGGTCGACGAATGCGACGATCAACGACTGTAGACACGACGGTCGACGAGTTTGTCCTTTAAATTTTTAACAACGGGTACTAAAATGAAGCAAAAACTAAACGGGTAGTTTACCGTAAAATAAAATACAATCTTAAGACTAATCATAATATAATTATGTGCATTTGAAAACGATATGACAACTCATTATTGACTTTCCTTAACTTTAATTATCTTTGAAAATGCTTCACCACCCATCTTTAAAGTACATTTACTTCTAGTTATAATCACCGGCATACGATCTATTGATCGATTAATTTGGATCAGGTATTGTAGAGGTAAGGACGACTCTCCCAATTAAATTTATTATCTTTATAATCGTCAGGATTCGAATCCCTAATCATACTTAAAAGATCTAGTGTCTAGTCACAACTGTGATTGTTCTTTGGAAATTATTATTTTTTGGTGTTGGACCTTCACTATGGTAAATATAAATTGGAATTTCTGTTCATAGAATCAAATCATATTTCATTAACTAGTTGAGGTTTCTTCGTAGTTTTATTCCGAGAACCTCTCATAAATTAATAGAAATTGGTGATGAAACTTCGGCAACTAATTAAAGAAAGGATAAAGTATATAAATGGTCATATGCCTATAGGATATTATTTTATTAAGTCCCCTAACTATTAAAAGTTATAAAATGGTCTTTCGACTATAGGGAGTTACTTTGTTAGGTCCCTTGACTATTAAAAGCTACAAAAAGGTCATCCAACTATTCATTATATTCCAAACTCGTCATTTTCCGTTAAAAATTTGATGGCAATTTGAGTTGTACGTTTATCTACCGACTGAGATATGATAAAATTTAATCTCATAATCTCAAACAACTATTATATCTCAGTCAATATGTTAACGTTCAACTTAGGTGACCGTTAATTTTTAACAGAAAAACACGAGTTTGAAATATAATGAATAATCGAGTGACCATTTTGTAATTTTTAATAGTCGAGGGACTCAATAAAGCAACTCTCTATAGTCATAGGACCATTTTGTAACTTTTAATATTCAATTGATTCAATAAAATAATATCCCATAATCAGGGACCATTTTTGTACTTTACCCTTAAATCTGACCCGATTTTTAATTCAATAAAAATAAAAAAATTTAATCTCTATAATCGGAATTTAATCATTTTTAACAAGAATCATTGATGTATATCACCAAATATTAAAATAAATAGCAATATGCTTAATCATAGATATATAACGTGCATACATTTGTTTGCCTTGTATTGACTTTCTATTCCAACCACAATAGTTGTTAACAAGTCTCCTTTAACTTTGCTCGTCTGATTAAAAAAATATCTTAAACTTATTATTTTTTATTTGGTCAATCGCATACTTTATATTAGGCACGTTTAGTACCTAAAATATTAGTTTTTTTCGTTTTAGTACTTAAACTTTCAATTTTTTTCAATATCATACCTGAAGTTTAGTTTTTGTTTCATTACAGTTCAAAATTTAACGATACATTCTGAAAAAATTTGAAAGTTTAAGTACTAACACTACAGTACAATAGGTTTTTAGCGGCTTTTTTAGCCTTATAACGGCTTTTTTAAGTGCTGCTAAAACACTTCCCGACGCTTGAAAAAGCTCCGTTGAAACAAACGCTACAAATTCTACGCTTGATTATGCTCTATCATCTTCTTCATATCTTGAAGTTGATTTTTGAAGTCTTCACATTTTTCTTGGTATGTTGCTTCTCCCAGTACTTTCTATTAAACACCACTAAAAGTACATAGATATTGCGACGCTTTCCATTTTGTGGCATTTTGTATGTAAACATTGTAATATGTTTAAAATTAGTGGTGTTTACTCAGAAAACATCGCTAAAAGTGCCGCTAAAAATATGTTTTGTTGTAGTATAAAACGAAGTATCAAAACTGATAGTTTATATATTAAACGCGTAAGGTTCTTAACGACGGGATACTAAAATGAAACAAAAACTAAATGTTAACTATGGTTTTGAAAAAAAATAAAAGTTTATGTACTAAAACATATCAAAATTAATAGTTTAAGTACTAAATTCGTAATTTATCCTTTATATTATGGCACCAACAACATATAAATTATTATAATAATTCAACTTCGAATTTTGTACATATTCATGAATTAACATTTCAAGTATGTCTATATCATTTAAAAAAAAATACTATTTTTAATAAATATTATAAACATAATCACATTAATGGCTGAAATATATATAAAAATACAAATAAAATTTAAATAAAATAAATCTAAATTAGAACTTCACGCATTTTATATTTATATATGAATATCTATTTGTCGTATTTTTTCTTTACAACAATAATAAAACTTAAAATACTTATAACAATATAATTATTGCTGCCAACAAGTGGTAGTGCAAATGGTTGATATTGAAGAATTTGAGTTCGTAAAGTCAAGATTGAATTCTACCACCGTCATTCTTGGTGGGTAATATGTAAACTCCTATATAAATCTTAATTAAGACTTAAATATGCCTTGACCCTGAACTGAGGGAGCCACCTCTGACCTAAACTTTTTTATACCAATATATATACATATAATTATTGCTTGGCGAACTCGTGGATTTTGTGAATGAAATTATATATATAGTTGAAGTTTTAAATAACTTTTTTAACGCAATAAGTTTGTTGAGAACATGTCGAGTACAATTTTCATCGACTTGCAGGAGCTAGTGGCATGTCACATTCATTTTTGCAATAATCAATATTACATTTAAGAAACATATGGGATTAAATTATTTGGTTGATTAAAGGTAGGAAGTTTCAAATGGACCAATTTAAAATTCCGAAGGAGATTGGGGACCTTACTATATAAACTCCAAGCTATTGGTTGTAGTTCACAAAACAGAAATGCAAATAGTCCTTTATTTGTATCGTATAGAAAGTGCAAAGGAGTTGGAGTTTTAGTGCCTTGTTCCCCCAACATGGCCACGATTTGGCCACGCCTAGCATATGCCTTGGCATTGTGCTTGATTATAAGCGGTGTGGGTGCCGACAGTGAGCCGGTTCCATATAAGTACGAGTCGCCACCTCCACCACCATACAAGTATAAGTCGTCACAACCTCTTCCATACAAGTACAAGTCACCTCCTCCCCCACCTTACAAGTCACCACTACCACCTCCGTACAAGTACGAGTCGCCACCTCCACCTCCATACAAATATAAGTCACCAACACCACCTCCATATACGTACGAGTCACCACCACCACCTCCATATAAGTACAAGTCACCACCACCACCTCCTCCATACATGTATGAGTCACCACAACCACTTCCATACAAGTACGAGTCACATCCTCCTCCTCCGTACAAGTACAAGTCACCACCACCTCCTCCGTATAAGTACGAGTCACCACCACCACCTCCATACAAGTATAAGTCACCACCACCTCCTCCGTACAAGTATGAGTCACCACCTCCACCTCCATACAAGTACAAGTCATCAACACCACCTCCGTACAAGTACGAGTCACCACCTCCACCTCCATACAAGTACAAGTCACCACCACCACCTCTATACAAGTACGAGTCACCTCCTCCTCCTACATACAAGTATAAGTCACCACCACCTCCTCCGTACAAGTACGAATCCCCTACTCCACCTCCATACAAGTATAAGTCACCACCACCTCTTTCGTACAAGTACAAGTCACCTCCTCCTCCTCCCTATAAGTACAAGTCTCCACCACCACCTCCGTACAAGTACGAGTCACCTCCTCCTCCTCCATACAAGTACAAGTCACCACCACCACCTCCATACAAGTATGAGTCTCCACCTCCACCTCCATACAAGTACAAGCCACCACCTCCACCTCCGTACAAGTATGAGTCACCACCTCCACCTCCATACAAGTACAAGTCACCACCACCACCTCCATACAAGTACGAGTCACCTCCTCCTCCTCCATACAAGTACAAGTCACCACCACCACCTCCATACAAGTATGAGTCTCCACCTCCACCTCCATATAAGTACAAGTCACCACCTCCACCTCCGTACAAGTATGAGTCACCACCTCCACCTCCATACAAGTACAAGTCACTACCACCACCTCCATACAAGTATGAGTCACCTCCACCTCCTCCTTACAAGTACAAGTCACCACCACCACCTCCGTATAAGTACGAATCACCACCTTCACATCAATACAAGTATAAGTCACCACCACCACCTCCATACAAGTATGAGTCACCTCCTCCTCCTCCTTACAAGTACAAGTCACAACCTCCTCCTCCATACAAGTATGAGTCACCACCTCCACCTCCATACAAGTACAAGTCACCACCACCACCTCCATACAAGTACGAGTCACCACCTCCACCTCCATACAAGTATAAGTCGCCACCACCACCTCCATACAAGTATGAGTCACCTCCTCCTCCTCCGTACAAGTACAAGTCACCACGTCCTCCTCCGTACAAGTACGAGTCGCCACCTCCACCTCCATACAAGTACAAGTCGCCACCTCCACCTCCATACAAGTACAAGTCACCACCACCTCCTACATACAAGTACGAGTTGCCACCTCCACCACCATACAAGTACGAGTCACCACCACTTCCTCCATACAAGTATGAATCACCTCACCCACTTCCCCCATATGCTTACAAGTCACCACCACCACCCACACATTACAAGTAAAGTCCACAAGATCCTCTTTTCATATAAAGATACCTTCTTCTCGAGTCTAATTTATTTCCATCTCATTGCATATGTAAGCATTTGTCTCCTCTGTTACATTCAATCCCACCTCAAACCTCCAAGTCTCATCCTCCAATATTTTCATTCCCTCAAACTCCATATTACTACAAGTTTCCATCACCTCTTTATCCATGTCATTCCCTTCCTTAACACTATAAGCCACCTCCTATCTATCAATGCATGCACTAAGTTTAAAGAAGCCTAATTATTTAATAAAACAAAAGCATTTCCTTGCACGTGTTTTGTGGTTCCAACTACCATTTCATTTAATCTAAGATACATTTATGTGTTTTATATGTTGGTGTAATAAGAGAAGGGATTGTAGCTACAAGAAGTCATAAATTGGTTTCTTGCAAGCTTTGTGGTTATTCCTTCGAGTTAATTTGTTGTGTTTTCAATATTATTTACTTTGTAATTGTTTGTGATTTTCAATATCATGTTAATTTAAATTATTTTATGATTATATGCTTTCATTTAATGTTAAAATTGTTGAATTTATCTAATAAAATCAATAACTCAACAATTTATATGCAACAAATTAGTTAAAATTACCAATTCAAGTTCATGTGTTTACCAACATTTGAGCTAACTTCTCAAATTCCATAAAATACAAGGGTAAAGTACACAAAATGATCCCTGACAATAAGATAATGCTTTATTAAGTCCCTCGAGTATTAAGAGTTATAAAATGAACCTTCAACTATAGAGTGTTGCCTTGTTGAGTTCCTCGACTATTAAAAGTTAAAATGGTCACTCAACTATTCATTTTGTTCTAAACTCGTCATTTTTCGTTAAAAAATTGACGATGTTCTAAGCTAAACGTTAACCTGATGACTGTGATATGATAAAATATGATCTCAGAATCTCAAATGACTATCATATCACACTCATCATGTTAACGTCTAGCTTAGACAACCGTTAAATTTTTAAAGGAAAATGACGAGTTTGGAACATAATGAATAGTCAGGTGACTATTTTGTAACTTTTAATAGTCGATGGACTTAACAAAGCACCATTTTATAGTTAGAGGACCATTATGTAACTTTTAATACTTGATGGACTTAATAAAGCAGTACTCTATAGTCAGGAGACGATTTGTATACTTTACCCTAAAATAAAATGGTAGGATTTTGACAGAATAAAGTAACTAACTTATCAATTTTCATAAGAAAAAGGGTGAAATACATAATTAGACCAAGTTGGTCCCTATCAAACCGTTCATTGATAATAAAACGTTGACTGAATTGCTATACCGAGTTTCATTTAATTAACCTCAAGGCACTTAATCAACCCTCCACACTATCAAAGCAAATTAAAAGAAAAAATAATAATTACCTATGAGTTGGTTCAAGTGGTAAATATCTTTATCGTTTAAGTAAAGTATCGGATTTGAATTTTTGTGTATGTAAAAAAATTTCGTTAATAAACTCATTCACCAAAACCATATATGAGACCCGAATGATTAGTGAAGATGAATACTTGAAACTGGAGGACAACCAAAAAAAATATTAATTAATTAACAATATTTTATTCAAATTAATTTTTTTGGGTTGGTGCCTTTTGTGAGACGGTATTACAGAAAACAGGCAAATGTCTGGAAATGACAGAACAACACGAAGACATGAAGTTTCAAAGGGATACTCAAAACCAACATACTCGTGCTGTCTCGGGAACATGAACTCCACCTTGGAAAATATTATTTACTTCTAATATAATCCCAATTAGTTAAGGTAATTTTAATATTTAGAATGAAAACCTGATTTTATTAATAAAAACAGGGTAAAGTATACGTATGGTATCCGATTATAGGTATTTTTTATTAACTCCTTTAACTATTAAAAATTATAAAATAGTCCTTCAACTATGGAATGTTACTTTATTAAGTTCATCGACAATTGAAAGTTACAAAATGATCACCTAACTATTCATTATGTTCAAAATTCGTCATTTCTTGTTAAAAATGACAGTTGTCTAAGTTGGAAGTTAACATGGTGACTGATATATTATAGCCGTTTAAGATTCTTGGATTAAGTTTTATCATATCACAATCAATAGGTTAGCGTTCAGGTCAGAATACCGTCAATTTTTAATGTAAAATGATGAGTTTGGAACATAATGAATAGTCGGGTGATTATTTTATAACTTTTAATAGTCGAGGGACTTAACAAAGAAACACTCTATGGTCGAAAGACCATTTTGTAACTTTTAATAGTCAATGACTTAATAAAGCAAAACCCTATAGTCATGGGACCATTTATGTACTTAACCCATAAAAATAATGGAAGGAATCAACGCACCCAGATATAAAGAGACAATGGGAGACAACAGTCACCAAAAACTTGTACAAAAATAAAAATATTAAACATAAAGGTATGAATAAAAATAAAATATTCCATTGAGAATGATGACTAACATCAAAAGAACACAGTAACCTTCATAAAAACTCCTTGTCTATGTCGAACGAGACACTTTACGAAGTGATAAAGGAGTAGTGAACGAACCAAATTTTCTAGCAGGCTGCTTCGCTACACAATTCTGATTATATCGATCGGTAAAAAATCTTTTACCAAAGAGGGAATCTGACATACAAGACCACCGATAAACCATTCAGAAAATAAATATTGTAATGGTTTTTGTGTAAACACCAAAACCACTGCAAAGATATACAAAAAACATACCAAAAGCCACAACGATCGTGTCACAAGAACAGAGAAATGTTGTGCCACAATAATAGATAAAGAAAAACGTGTCAGAAAGACAGATTCTTATTCAAAATTTAAAAAAACTCAAGAAAAAAACAAAAGACATAATATGAAAAATGAACTAATAATCATCGACAACTGACAATTAATATTAAAATTAGTGACACCACCCAACAAGAAAAAGAAAAAGAAAAAAAGGAAAAGTTTTTAGAGTAAAAACTAGGTTTTGTAACATCCGCAATACCGGGTTAGTGACCAAATTGTAAAGTTTCAGAATTTGGTGACTAAAGTATAAGAATGAAATAGTTCAATGATTATTGGATATATATGATGAAGGTTATTTAGTAATTAGTAAAGGAAATAAAGGGCAAAAGGGTTAATTGACCAAGAAATGAATAAAAAAATGGGATTGGTAAGGATAAAGGCACGTGGAAAGGGAGAGAGTTCTCCAGAGTTCTCTTCTCCTTTCTTCTTCTTCTTCACTTGGAAGCCAAGAGCCAAAGGTAAGTTTCTTTGTTTATAATTGAATTGTTGATTTTAAGGTTAGGTTTTAATTATTAGATGATAACTAAGCTTAAGGAAAGCTTAAATCATCTTAAAAGCAAAGGATGGTGGAGTTAGGAGAGATTAAAGATTTAGAGTTTACAAATGAAATCTTGGAATAAAGTTCATTTCTTAGATTGGAAGTTAAATTTGACTTGTCAATGGTTAAATTAAGAGATTTGGAGTGATAGAATTGGATTTATATCATATAGAAAATTTGGTATGATTCTTGAATCTCATAAAGAAGATAGGATTTTGAGGTTAAAGATGATTTACATGGATATAAGTTGGTTCAAGTTATAGTAGTTGAGTTTAATGTCATAAGAGGGGCTTAAAATAGAAGAATTAAGGGAAGAGTTAATGATTTACGTGCTAAAATGTCAGTTCTGGGCAATGTGCATCGATGATAAATACCAGAAATTGTTTAAGGTGCATCGATGCACATGCAGTGCATCGATGCATGAATTTAAATAGAAAACATCGAATGGGATTTATGCATCGATGCATAAGGAGTGCATCGATGCATCTCCATTAAATACAAACATTGAATAGGATTTATGCATCGATGCATGGTGTAGTGCATCGATGCATACCTTCATTAAAAGATGAAATTGGCTTTTCTTTGAGACTAAGGAGTGATAGTTTCGAATATATCAATCAGTATACTGATAAGTATTAATGTATTATTATGTAGATATAGAATGAAAGCTTGTTCCGGAACAAACTAAGGATTAGGATTGATTCAAACAACGAGGCCCAGGTGAGTGCATACTAGTGATATGTAGTGTTTAATGGAAATAAGACTTGCGATGAGTCTATTTCCTAGAGTAATATGCATGAAGTCATGGACATGATTATGTGTGGTTATAATTATATGTGATTATCTGTATTACATTGATTGTATGTATGCATGACTAAAGATAATGATATGCTTTGTATATGCTATATGATGTATGTAAGACTTTAATATGTAATAATGGAAGAACATGAGATAAGTTATATGATAGAGTCATAAGAAATGAAATGAATATGAGAGAATAAGATAATAAAGTATAAGTTATATGATATGGTATAAGTAATTATATGAGAAATATTAGGAGACTCTAAGAGAATAGTATGAATTCGAGGGCATAAATAAGGATACATAACTAATATAGGGAAGATTGATAAATTAAAGGAAACTATGGTTTATGTATTATAGTGAAGAGCTACAAAGTTTTATTAAAGAGTATTGTGGAAGTCATGAGAAATTGAACTAAATAAATAGATGGTTGATGTGAATAAAAGGGAAAATGATATAAAATAAGTATGAAATTATAGGAATAGAAGATAAGTCGAGAGATGTAGGGAAATAGAATATATGTTTATTAAGGGTTATAGGAGAACAAGTATATGTAATATGATAATGAAATATAAGACTATGTGGATACATGGTTATGAGATAAAATATGTAATAATAGGAAAATATGATGAAAGTGAGTTTATAAGAATTGATATGAACTAGGTAAACATGGGTAACAGTATATGCATAATGGAAACATGAGTTGGACAAGTACTTAGTGGTATGATTTATTATGAGAATTAGTATAATGGAGCTATATGAAAAGATTATAATGAATATATGAAATTGAATTAAGTAAAGAGATTAAATTAGTACCTAAATAAAAATACTATTAAATGATATATGTTTAGAAATACAGCATAATTTATAATCTATGGGAATACAAAGAAATAGAGCATAAGGTAGATAATATGATATACATTATTATATATCTATATGATATATGTCATCAGGTAATATGAAAGAACTCTGAAAATTGATATAAGCTAGGAGGAAGTGTTCTATGTGTTATATGTAGCATATATGATCTTATGTGAACAAGATATGATAAGTATGTTTACATGAATAAATGTGATTGAGTGAGAAATGATAGAAATGATATGAAAACATGATATATGTGACATGAGAATGATATGAAAATGATCTACGTGTAAGTGAACTATGTGACTATGTGATAATATGAAACGAAGCTATGTGATACGTGATATGGGAAGTGAATTACAAGTTTATGTGAAATGATAAGTATAAAAGAAAATGCCCATGTTATGTGTCTTGAGAGCTAGGGGTATAGTTGGCATGCCAAGAGTAGAGGGTCTACGCGGTCCTTCGGGACAATATTCTACGCGGTCCTTCGGGACAATATTCTACGCGGTACACATATATGATCCCTAGCATATGTATATGATTCTTAAGGAATTCTATGGTCCTTATGGACATCATTATATGGCACTACGGTGCAATTCTACACGGCACTTCGGTGCATTTATACGAGCTGTGGTGACAGCATAGTGCACAACCTCATAATACTCAGATACCTTAGGTTCTCAATATGATATCATGGGCCAAGAAACTCATTAATACAAAATTCATGAATGTTAAAGTAATATGCTTACAGGTATGGATATTGGTGATATGAGAACAATGTATGTGATATATGTATATGATTTGTGATATGATGTTGTGTGTGTATAGTGTTTGATTGAAAAGGTTAACCATAAAAGTATGTGACTACATGATAAACTGTTAATGATGAATTATGTGTATGTATGTATTTGCTGTAATTAATCTGATATGAGTTTATAGGATACAAAGAATGCATGGTATTGGTATAACATGATAGAACAGAATATGCATGTATTGATATATGTTATAAAGTGCATTATAAGTTGTTATGCCTCACTAAGTCTTCGACTTAGCGTGTGATTGTTTCACACGTAGGTTTCGAGAAGAGTAAAGAGTAATGCGGAGCAAGACAGGTCAGTTCTCCTTACCAAATGTCGGATCAGAAAATATATGTACTGTTTATAGAGTGTAGTTGGCATGTAGTCTAAAGATATAAATTGTATGAACTCTGATATATTTTGTAAACGTTTTGAATAAGTTAAATGTTATCAAAGTTTTTAAATTACTCACTATTTTATACGAATAAATGTTTGAAAAGTCAATGTGACACTTCGGACTCGTATCCGGGTCGGATACGGGTTGGGGGTGTTACATTAAATTATATTAAAAATCACATTTTTCTTATATTTAGGAAGAGTTTTTTTTATTAATCTGTGGTAAATATAAGACAGTATTTGTTCAAAGATAACTCGTAATTTTTCGACATTGAACGCTTACACCCCTGACATTTATGGTGCTCGAACCCGAGTCCGCAAGAATTAACAACAATTCATTTATTACGAAGGCCAATTAGTTATTTCTCTAAAAACAATTCCTTTACTTTGGTAGATGCCACTATTTTATTATTTTTCAACTTCTAATTAGGTTTCACATTTTATTATGAATCAAATATAAAATTGAAGTGAATCATAAGAGCGGTTAAACTATTTAATTTTGAAATGAATATAATTTTAATAAAACAATTAAATCATAAAAGTTAAGCTCATTTACTCTATTTTATTCACAAATGGTGACATGGTGGCATGTATGTTGAAAAGAAGACATGTACATTGGAAATCATACATGTCATTTGTTAAACTAATTGATTCCACCTAGTTTTTTTACGAAAAACTTTACATTTTACTTGCATGCATGAAATTCACTTTGACTTGTGGCTTCCAAAAGGGTTCCTTTTACTAACAAGAAGGTTAAAAAGAGGGTAAAAATACATCAAAGGTATATGTACTTTTGAAGAAAAAAAATCAACATGGCCCTCATATTATTTTTTCTCTCAATGTGGCACTTTGACTAACATTTTTCGTCGTTGACCATTACAGTATTGATGTGCCAGTTCACGGTGATGATGTGGTGGTCCACGGTGATGATGTGGTGGTCCACGGTGTTGACATGATAGTCATCTGTCATGTTTGAGTTATCAATTTAGTCAATATGCCTTGTCACTCACCACATTAATTTGTCACCCTAGACTATCATATCAATACCATGAACTGTCACATTAGCACCGTAATAGTCAACGATGAAAAAATATTGTTCAAAAGGTCACATTAGGTTTATTTTTATGTTGGAGGGCCATATTTAGAGGAAAAAAATATGACGATCACATTAGTTTTTTTCAAAAGTACATGGACCTATAAAACCTTTTTCCCCCAAAACTATATTTTTTATGAACTAAATATCCCCTTAAAACAATATATTTAAATCTTAAAAAATGTATATTAAGAAAAACATTCCCTAACCCTAAATATAAATGGTAAAATCAAAAATAAAATAAATAAAAACTACAATTATTTATCAACCGTTAACTCGCATAATCAATGTCATCATTTTTATTGTCAAGTAGGGTTAATTTGTTAAAGAACTTTTAATGAAAATGGTTATGTAATTATTATTTTAAGAAGAAACAACTAAATCGATATTTTTTAACAAAAAAGTTCAGGTTCAGGCTGGCTTCCTTAGTCCAGGTCCAGGGCATACCTAAGTTCTAATTGAGATTTACATAAGAATTTATAGATTGCCCACCAAGAGCGGCGGTGGTAGTATTCGAACTTGACCTTACAAACTCAAATTCCTGATTTCCAACCATTTGTACCAACACTCGTTGGCCTAAATCGATATTTTTTTAAGTATTGGTTTACGCTTATTTAATTATCATTATAAGTAAAGTATGAAGTAATGCTACTAGGCAACTAGGCAACAGTGTCATTTCCATTTTAAGGAAGTTTTTTGATTTATTAGCATTTATTTCGTTATTTATTAAATCGAAAAAGTAAAAATTGGTTGTATTAGGGTTTACTTAATCAACAAGTGTTTTTTTATTAATTAAGTACTTACTAATTTAATTTTTAAATGTATTATTAAGACTAGTCATTACGTCGTATTATCATGTGATCCAAAAAAAACTTTATAAACTAGAGTGAACGAATTCAATGATTTGGTGGTTAATGAATTATTGTTATTTCTTGAGGTCTTAGGTACGAATACCAAGAATACCAAAAATATAAAGGTTCAATATCAAATGATTGAAAATTATATAAGTTATTAAGTGATAAAGTACGTGTTAATGTGGATAATAATATTCATCAATGTGGTGACATGGTTAAAAGAACGTCATTTTGGTTTGGATATATTAATGCTCAAAATAATAATTTTCAAGGTAAATCATATGTTCAGTACTTAAACTATCAGTTTTGCTCTATTTTAGTATCCAAGCTTTCATTTTTTTTCAAAACCAAGCTTAGTTTTTGTTTCATTTTAGTATCCGCTGTTAAAATTTAACGGATGGGCTCGCCAGTCATTGCATCTATAGTTGCCGACCATCGCATCTATAAGCCAATGAAGCTCAAACTTTCCAGCCCCTACCTTCTCGACCTCGTGAATGCGATTTCGACTTCCGTTTCACAGGAAAACACCTTAATCTCCCCAAATTATCGATGAACTCTTCGATTTCTTCATCCTCCAATCTCTATAATCTACTGTTTGATTGGCCTAAAATTAAACTATGTTGATCGATTAGTCATTCTCTACTGATTCACTATACAAAAAGGTACTAAAATATTTTTAGACAGTATGTCAGCTGATACTGAGCCAAGCCGACAGCAGCGCGCCCACCAAAGCCAATGCTGCCTGTGCTGTTATTCACGTACGTTGAGATTATCTGTTTCCATAGGCCGAATAAACTAACCCACACCAAATTTTATTTTTCTTTCTGCTTTTATTACATTAATAAAAAAATAACGTTTTATTTAAATTTGATTATAAAACATAAATGGCTCAAATAAATATGTCAAGAGAGGTTTTAGTATTGAATATTACGGCGTTGATGTGGCGGTTCACAGTACTAGCGTGGTAGTTCTTCTATCTTGTTTAAGTTACAAATTTAGTTCATCTACCATGTTATTTGTCATGTTATCAACTACAACGGACAACCATGTCTATAACATTGACCACGGTGCTAGCATCGTGAACTGTCACGTTAATGTCGTAACGATCAACAATGAAAAATGTTGGTCAAAGAGGCACGTTGAGCTTATTTTCTAAGTTGGAGGGCCACATTGAGAGAAAATAAATAATATAAGGGACACATTAGGTTTTCTTTCTGATGCCTTTTTGCCAAAAAAAACTATAGGGAATTACATGTTTAGTAATTAAACTATCAATTTTGGTCCATTTTAGTATCTAAGTTTTTATTTTTTTTCAAAACTATACCTAACATTTAATTTTTGTTTCATTTTAGTACCATAATGTTAAAAACTTAATGCATTTAGAATCTAAATAATCAGTTTTAGTCCGTTATAGTACCTAAACTTTCAAAAAAATCGAAACTTATCGACAAAATTTTTAATGGGGTACTAAAATGAAATAAAAACTATGCATAATGTATAATTTTGAAAAAAAAAAAAATTTAGATATCAAAATACATTAAAATTGATAATTGTAGTACTAAAAGCGTAATTTACCCAAATTTTTATGTTTGTCTATAATTTTAACACATTTCACCCGAATGAATATAAAGCATCGGTGTCCATTTCAACATGTGAGTGTAATGTCTCATGATTAAAACTCGAGATATTTAACTCAAGATTTTTATTATTATTAGTTTTCAATGTAAGTATAAGGAAATATCGTTTAAATATAATTTTTAATCTTTCGACGTTGAACGCTAACATCCCTGATATTTATGATGTTAAAACTCGAATCTTCAAGATATAACAATTATTCATTTAGCACGGAAATCATTTGATTTGTGCATTCTTTTTCAATTTCTAATGAGTCTTAATAAAACATATTCTATAACTAGAAATTATATTTTTCTCATAAAATCATTACCCATCGATCAAACATACTCGATGATAATTTTTAATCAGATATAATACAATAACAAATAAACATAAAATTAAAATCGAAATTATTCATAATCTTTTTTAAGATATCAACAGGTATATATCTTATAAACGTAGCTCTTTGAAACTAAAATTTATAGGGAGAACAACACATTCTATAACTACAGAGCTCGCTTGATAAGTTTAAATTATATTTTGTTTTTAAATTAAAAATATATTAAATTATTTAAAGATTAAATTTGTATCATTAGAAAAAATTTCTTTTTATCGAAATTAATTTTAATTTTACTATTCATATTTGAACCCATGCCAAGTAGTACTGTAAATGAGACGAGACAGATCGTGAGCTGCTCGAGATCGTCTCGATCAAAGCTCGATAAATACTCGACTCGAGTTTTTAACGAGTCAAAACGAACTAGAACTGATAGTTTAGACACTAAAGGTGTAGTTTACCATAAAACGGACTAAAACTGATAGTTTAGACAAAAAAGAGGAGATATGCATCAAAAAAATCCTTGACATAATGTTACAACTTTCTAATTGGTTTATGGCATTGATGATGCATCTTCATTAAGGGGTTGCTACATGTTCAATTGAATAATCTCATACAATTAGGGAAATACTCTTTAGTGTATGCATTGATAATTAATTAAACTCCTTCCAAAAACTAGCACACACAAAGAGCGTCGAATTAAATTAATCTGTTGCATTTCCCCCATTCGCTTGCAATAATAAGTGCATAACAAGTACAGCTTTGGCATGAAAAATAAAACAATATCAGAACATAACATGTGTCACTTAACGGGGATTTTTAAGAACGGTTAACGTCTGGGCACCTATTATAATGGTGAATTTAACGAAAAATTCTTTAGACACTAAAACATTTTTCGAGACAAAATTTATGAACTTATTTTTGTATTAAGCCTAAAGTAAACTTTCAAATTGAATATAATGGTGAATTTAGAAATATTTTTAGTATAACTATATATATTAATAATATAAAATTAATATTTTAAAATAAACATAATTAATAAAATAAAAGATTGATATAAAAATTAGACTTTAGGATAAACTAAGCATTCAGTACCTAAAGTTTCACTTTTGGTATGTTTTAGTATCTGAACTTTCAATTTTTACAAAATCATGTCTAACATTTAGTTTTTGTTTCAAAGCTCGATAAATACTCAACCATTAATTTTATGGTAAACTACACATTTAGTATATAAACTATCAATTTTAGTATGTTTTAGTATTTAAACTTTTAAAATTTTCAAAAACAAACCTAAAGTTTTGTTTTGTTTCATTTTAGTACCTCACCGTTGAAAACTTTAGTTTTTGTTTAATTTTAGTACCCTGTTCAAAATTTAACGTTAAGTTTTGAAAAACGGAAAGTCTAGGTACTAAAACGGACTAAAACTGATGGTTAGGTACTGAACGCGTTAAGTTTTTAACGGTGGTATTAAAAAAAAAATGGCTGTCCCTTTTTTCCCATATGTATGGGGTAAGGGGGAGGTAAGATAGTAGGCTGCCCCCAACACCAGGTTGAGAGCAGCTTCCGTAGGAGACCTCCAAATGAAATGAAATGAAATGAAAACTAAACATTATATATGGTTTTAAAATAAATTAAAAGTTTAGTACTAAAACAGACTAGCATTGATACTTTAGGTACTAAATGCATAGTTTACCCTTAATTTAACGTCTTCAACCTTTATTTTTATATACCATTTCCCTGCACCTTCCACACAGTGGCACTGTTTCAACTTCCCCAGATTTATCCTTTGCCCCCACTCTTTCATTTCTTTAATATTGTTTGTTTAGTTCTTAAATTTTGTTTTTTTTCCTGGTGATCTTATTGAGTCCTTTGGTGTTCATCTCAACCTAAACAAAACCCTATCTTTCTTCAACCTCTATCTGGCCATGTCTGATTCTGATCCTTACACCAATTACTTGAATGGCAGGTTCAATCTCAGCCCTTTCAACCCTTTCTTACCCTCTTCATCTTCTTCGGATCAATCTACATTTTCTGCTGTTAATGGCTACCGCAACGGTTACTGGGATAGCATCATCGACGGGAATCCTTCTTCTCCTCCTCTCAAAGAAGCTCTCCCTCTTCTTCCTACAAGGCGTGATGAAGAACAACAGGAGGGTTCTCCCATGGAAGTGGAAAAAAACAATGGGCTTAACGATGAAGAAGAAACCGTCACTGTTGCTCTTCATTTGGACTGGCCCTGGTAGCCCTAGTTCTGCTTATTTGATCTCGAGGTTTCCAAACCCATCACCTGCTGATGTTGAAGACGACTCAAGGTCGGGTACTGGTGCAGATAAAGAAGATCATGACACCGTTAATGCCTCACAATACCTATCAAATACCCTCAACAAGGGTCAATATTGGATCCCTACTCCTTCTCAGATCCTGATTGGACCTACTCAGTTTTCATGCCCGCTTTGCTTCAAGACCTTCAACAGATACAACAACATGCAGGTATATATATACACTTGTTTTCCAGCTTGATTTCAACATCCTGGTGGTGATGATGATGATTATAAGATAGAAAACATATGGTTCCTTAGGGTTTTTTCTCTTTTGCATGATTTCTGGGTGTTGGGATTTGAAAATTATGAATAAATCTAGAACTGGTCCAGTTGAGTCACCAACATAAGATCTATGCTCTCTTTTTCTTTTCTTTTTTTGGTACCTTGAAGTTTGTGTTCCAATGCCTGTAAGAATCCCAGTTATCATCCAGGCTCATCAGGCACTTCGTCTTCTCTTCTTTTGATGCTTATACAATAACTAGCAACAGAAATGGAACCCTAATCAGTTAAAAAATGGTCCTTATTCTTTCCATGTACACTCAAATCCTATGCAGATGCATATGTGGGGACATGGATCACAGTACAGAAAAGGGCCAGAATCACTAAGGGGAACCCAACCGAAAGCGATGCTGAGGCTGCCATGCTATTGCTGTGCACCGGGGTGTCGGAACAACATCGACCACCCCCGGTCGAAGCCGCTGAAAGATTTCAGAACACTTCAGACGCATTACAAGAGGAAGCACGGGATCAAGCCCTTCATGTGTAGGAAATGTGGGAAGAGCTTTGCGGTGAGAGGCGATTGGAGGACACACGAGAAGAACTGCGGGAAGCTATGGTACTGCAGCTGTGGGTCTGATTTTAAGCACAAGAGGTCTCTCAAAGATCATATAAAGGCGTTCGGGGGTGGCCATTCCGCTTACGGGATTGACTGCTTCGACGAAGAAAATGAAGCTGGTTCCGACGATGAACAAGATAATGAATCCTCTCAGTGACACGTATTAATAGTAAGCCTCTTTATGGTCTTTGTAGTACTCTCCCTTTGGTTTACCTTTTTTGGGTTTTCTTTTTTAACATTGATCGAAGCTGGACCAAGTTCCTGCATGTAATTCTAATTAAGGAAAATGTGGAATTATAACTTCAGTTCAGTGTTGTTTTCAACTTAGAAGCAGATAAGCATGCTCAAACTGAATCAGATTATCAACTTCAAATTAAGCAACTACATAATTTTGTCAATCATCAATTAGGGTAAACTATATGCTTGATCACCCACCTATTACTCATATTTTGTTTTAATTATTTTTCAATATTGATATATCATTATGTTATGATGATATGTTGATATCACCGTTAACTTTTAACGGATGAACAAAATAGAATCTAAAAGTAAAATTATATGTAAGAAGACATTAGAGTTTCTTGTACTTTTGGAAGAAAAAAAAAAACCCAATGTGGACAACTTATTTTTTTTCTCTTGATGTAACAATGTAACTTAAAAAATAAACTTAATGTGATCATTTGACTATTACGATATTGACATGATAGTTTATATTACTGACATGACGATCTACAATATTGACGTGACAGTCTATTTTTCATATTTGAATTATCAATTCAACTCATTTTTCATATGTTATCCGTCATTTTATCAACCATCATGAATCATTACGTTTGTATCGTAACGGTTTAAGTTTAAGGTTTGATTTCGATAAAACTTGACATGTTTTAGGTGGGTGGACAAACGTGACATGTTCTCATAGTGAGATAAAAGAACGAGAGATAGTTGGGAGGAGACTGTACGTGAACAGGGAAAAGGAGGTAAGCTAATGATGCGATAGGTCGACATTATTTAATTCATTACCTGTTCTTGTGCTTGTCCAATGATAATTCCCTTTGCATGGGTGGGCACACATTTAAGGTCATTTTAAGCAAAATCTGGAATTTAAATTAAAAGAAAATACTTTTAAAAACCATGTGTTTAGGAGTATCAATTATGAGTTTAAAAGTGTTTTTTATAATTTAAAATGTGAATTTTAAGAATAACAATATTAAACGAAATTGCTCATGAAATGTTTAAAAGAGGAGGGATCTTGGTGGCAGCTTTACTTGAAAGACTTTTGGTGACATGAGACTTGAGAGAGAAGGAGCAACAGAGGGTCAAAAGATTGCTTATGAAATGTCATGTCAATGCTGTCAAATATACACACACGCTATGTTCTCTTTGCACACTTTATTGGATAAATTATGGTTGAGTACCTAAGCTATCAATTTTGATTCGTTTTAGTACTTAAACTTTTATCTTTTTTCAAAATTATTTATAATGTTTAGTTTTTGTTTCATTTTCAGTGCCATTGTTAACAATTTAATGTTAAATTTTGAAATAAATTAAAAATTTAGGTATTAAAACATATCAAAATTAATAGTTTAAATACTAAACACGTTAAACTTTTAACTGTAGAATACTAAAATAAAAAAATACAAAAAATTTAAATATTAAATACGTAATTTACTCTGCTTTATAATGCTTTTCTTAAATTTATTATATCTCTTACATTATATTTAAGGTTAGGTATTGAAGTTTTCTTTTTCAAAGTTTAAGATTAAGTCGACTTAAATTTTTTTAAAGAATAAGATTGAGTCGGATGAAATTTAGATTTAAGATAAAAAAAAATTAATCTGATTTGATTCACTTTAAGTAAATAATATAATTATTCTTTAATTTGAATATAATTACAATAATATTTATTTTTATTTTCTAATTAAATATATGTTTTACCTAGTAAAAAATGAGATATATATATTGGGTCGACGTAAGTCGAGTGCATGTTTTTATTAAAAAATCAGATCAGATGAAGTCTCGTTAAACTCAAGTAGGGTAGGGTGACAAATGAAGGGATAAAATACTCATCAGTTAAAAATTTGTCCTAATATGACCCATGTTCATTCTTAAATGTATATGCTAAAACAATCATATTAATAAGATTAGCATGTAATATTGTATTTTATAATTTAATTATATATTTTAAAAAATGTTTCATAAATTTATAATATAATTTATCAAAAAAATATTCTTATTAACATATAATCATACATTATTCTCTGATTATTTCTACTCATTTGTAAATTCATAAAGGGTAAACTATGCATACAATCCCCTATGTTTAGGGTTTAACCGACTTTGGTCACCAATATAAAAACTAAGGGGAAATAGTCCCTAACATTATCGCTCCGTTCGATTTTAGTCAATCGGTCATTAATTTTCATTAACCCCTTTTATTTAAGTCCCTAACATGGCTGAGAGACTAAAATCGAATAGGGTTTAACGGCCGAGGGAATAAAATCAAACGGATCAATAATGTTATGGACTAAAATCAAATTAATCGATAAAGTTAGGGACCGTTTCCCCTGAATTTTTAAATTGGTGATCGAAATCGATCAAACCAAAAATATAGGGCACTATCTACATAGTTTACCCTTTCATAAATCATCAAATATAAATATATTGTATTTAATTTGTATGTCGTATCCAGCCAAACAAAACGAAAGAGAAACTGAAGGTTTTCCATTTCATGTCATGTTGGTGTGCTTCAGTTTACACAACAGTGAGGTAAGCTTTGACAGTGTTTGAGGAGAGAGGAAATCTGCAGTTTTGACTGTACATTTAGATTTAACACAACAGCATGAAAGTGGATTTTATTTTATTTTATTTCCCATTGATGATTCCCTTCTTCTCATATTAATGTTACACGGTGATCTGTCTGTCATTGCATTTTTCATCCTCTTTGACTATCTTAGATCACTATTTGGCTGTCCCTTTTTTCCCATATGTATGGGATAAGGGGAGGTAAGATAGTAGACTGCCCCCAACACCAGGTTGAGAGCAGCTTCCGTAGGAGACCTCCAAATTATGAAATGCCCTCCGTGGACTATCTTAGATCACTATTTGATATATAATAATTTTATGGGTAAATTACAAATTTCATCACTGAACTTTGCTCTCTCCTATTTTACTCATTGAACTTTATTTTTTAAAATTTTTTCGTTGAATTTAATACATTTAGGGATGACAATTTCAACCCATTTGATAGGTTCTGACCCGACTGGATCAGATTTTTTTTAAAAAATTCAGGTTTGGGTTCGGGTCGGGTCAGATGGGGATGAAGGGTGAAAAAACTCCGACCGAGGATAATAATGTAATTTTCTTTAAAAAATTTAATATTATTTTAATTAAATCCTTATTTTATACTGGGTCGGTTTGGTTCGGGTCGTATTAATAATCTAAATAACCGGGTCGGTCGGAGTCGGGTGAATGATATATATTTTTCAAGTCGGGACGGGTCGGGTTTACCAAAAACTCGACACGTTGCCATCCCTAAATACATTAGGTTTTTTGGTCACTGAACATTACTCTCTTTCCTATTTTGGTCACTCCCTCGTTAGATAATTAACGATGTTAAAAACGACATTGTTTTGAATTATATATTTTGACCAAAACAACGTCATTTTATATCTATATAACATCAATTTTTTTTCTTTATTGTTTATTAAATATTTTTATTGTTTATTTTGAGGGTTTGTAAATGTCCTCTAATTATATAGTTACCATCCATGTTTTGTCATAACTATTAACGTGTTTTCACTATTTTTCTTATTTCATTTTTTTTTAATTTTTTAGTCACTTTAGTTTTTTTTGTTTTTTTATTTAATTTTTTTATTATTTTATGAGAAAAATACACAAATGATCCTTGACTATAAGACGCTGATTTGGTGTGTCTCAGACTATTAAAAGTTACAAAATTATTCATTTACTATAAGACATTGATTTGCTGTCTGTTGAGTCTCTTAACTACTAAAAGTTACAAAATGGTCACTCGACTATTCATATATTCCAAACTAGTGATTTTCTGTTGAAAAATTGACGATGATATGAGTTGCACGCTAACTTGCTGACTGTGATACGATAAAGTCTGATCCCAAAATCTCAAATGACTATAGTATCTCAGTCAACAAATTAATGTCCAACTCATATTGTTATAAACTTTTTAACAAAAAAGGATGAGTTTGAAACATATGCATAATCAGGTGATCATTTGTAACTTCAGGGACTCAATAAAGCAATTTCCTATAGTTAAGGGACTATTTTATAACTTTTAATAATTGGGGACTCAACAAAGTAATACCATATAATCGAGAAACCATTCTGTAAATTTAATAGTTGAAGGATTCACAAAAAGAACATCCCATAGTTGGGGACTCAATAAAGCAATACCATATAGTCAAGAACTATCTATGTACTTTATCCTCATTTTATTTAGGGTTAGTTATTGGATTGGCCACTTTGTTTTATCAATGGTTTAGATTGTTCTAAATGTAAAAACAATACTTTGAATATTGACTCAAAGCAGAATGAAGTTGAAATTGTTGAAAATGAGTTGGTCTCAATTCCTATAAATTTTAAGTGGGTTTTATCTTCTTTGCCCATTTTAGAATTCCCTATTGGGCTTTTTTTATGTATTGAAAATATCTTGCCATTCATTAAAAATTGGGTAAATTACGCGTTCAACATCTAAATTATTAGTTTTGATATGTTTTAGTACCTAAATTTTAAAAAAAATCATACCTAAAGTTTAGTTTTTATTTCATTTTAGTGATATGCTCAAAATTTAACGTTAAGTTTAAAAAAAATGAAAGTTTATGTACTAAAACGGACAAAACTGATAGTTTAAGTACTAAATGCGTTCATTCTTGTTGAGAGACATTCAATTCCTTTTAAAAGTTGATCGAATATCATTAATAAAATAATTGGAAAAAATATATAAAATATGCATGGACCAAGTAGCCTCCATGTTAAAGGAATTGTTGTTGTTCGTTGAGGACTCGGATTCGAGCATCACAGATGCTAGGGTGTAAGCGTTCAATGTGTAAAGGTTGAAAGTTTTCTTTGAACAAATATTATCTTGTACTTAACCTAAATTAATCAATATATATATATATTATATATATATATATATATATATATAATTTTCGAATAATGATTGATCTATAAAATCAAAAATCTCTTTAAAAAGGGAATAACAAACAAATATAGAAGACATGAAACTAGAGAAAATTTAAATAATTATATAGTAATTAATTTAACTATATAACTAATAATAATAATAAATCATTGGTTATATATTAGTGGGTAAATTACGAGTTTTGTACCTAAATTATAAGTTTTAGTTTATTTTAATACTTAAACTTTCAATTTTTTCAAAACCATATATAAAGTTTAATTTTTCTTTTATTTTAGTACCCGGTGTATTACTCGTCGTCATTCACAAAAATATTAGTACTAAAATATTCACAATTCATGATTTTTCTTTTCATCATATTAGTTTTTAACGAAACCAACTTAGAATCGACGAAGATTCATCTAAATGTTCAACGTTCTAATTCTCTGATCTCCTTTAAATAGCGTCCGATTAAACTAGTTTCAAGGTATATTATTCTTATTCTCGAAATAATATATCTTATAGTTAATATTTTCATACACACACCCTATAAATCTCAAATTTTAAAAAGCCTTCAATCCCCTAAATAATAATTTTGCATTTTATTTAATGAAGTTTTAAAAGGTTTTGAGAATATTTAAATGATAAATTATATAGGACGGTGAAACGAGTAAAAGACATAAGAGAATGATAATTTACGATAACGGTTAAAATTTGATAAAAAAAAACTCTAAATCTGATGAAAACAATAACGACATAAAATAAAAAAAAATATTTTAAATTATCACGTCAACACAAAATTATTACGCCATCTAATTATTAATAATTAATAACCCATGTTTAAAAATTCAATGATATTTGATATATATATATATTCACACACGTGAAAAATTATTAGTTTTAGTTCATTTTAGTACTTAAAATTTTATTTTTTTTAAACCACACCCAACGTTTAATTTTTATTTCATTTTAGTACCCTTGTCGTTAAAAACTTAACACGTTTAGTAACTAAACTATTGGTTTTGATTCGTTTTAGTACCCAATTTTTCAATTTATTTCAAAGCTCAACATTAAGATTTTAACGGGTATTAAAATGATACAAAAACTAGACGTTAAATATGATTATGAGAAAAATAAAGTTTAAATATTAAAACAAATAAAAATTAATAGTTTAAGTACTGAACTTGTGGTTTACCGAAAATGTTAATTGAAAGTGAGAGGGAGCAAAGGGATGCAGCTTTACGTATATTGGTGAATTTGTTTGGAAAAATGCTGGCTTTGAGGAGTCATCTATTGCTTGGAACGAGGCCCCGAAGTTCCAATACACCCAAGTGCGACTTAATTAATTCCCATTCATTTTTTATGCTTTAACCTTAAACACAGCTTGAGATTTGTATTTTGCCTCTTGGGAACAACTTGTGGGATTTTGTTTTCACACATACTCAAGCTCAAAATATCTTTCACTTTTTATTGTTTAATTATTCCGATACGAGTAAATAATAGAATAGTTTTGGATGATTATAAGTTGATATATGTTCATAAGTATCTTAATTTATCGATAATGCATTAACATCCTACAGACACTACTGCTCGAACTCGATATCCCTAAAGATATCAATACATTTACAACCGTCTCCACTAGAAAAATGTATCTATTTAATAGCTTTGTTGTCCCTCCTCTAGACTTTCTTCTCCTTCTGCAAATTTTGGGGTTAAAGTATTTTTGTAATTTTTAATAGTTGAGTGAGCTCATCAAAACAATAATCTATAATCAGAGGATCATTTTGTAACTTTTTAATGGTTAAGAAACTTAATAAAGTAGTATCCTATAATCAAATGATCATTTGTATAATCAAATAGGCTCATGATTTCTGTTACAAAATAATTTGTTTTGATAAAAATTATTCGATCATTTTTAATTTGATCGAATAAAATCGAGATATTATAACACTTTAGACCTATCTGTAAGGGGAGATATCGTCCTTTCTGTTTGTTAACCTATTAACGATCCCAATAACATCCCCTTCGATATTGCAAATCGAAGGGTTTTTTGTCCATGAGGGCAAGTGGGTTTTTTTTATAATTTATTTAGCCCATTAAGGTAATCAACTTTTTATTTTAGAAAATACAATAATTGCTATAGTGATGCTGGAATTTATTACATCGAAGTGACGAGTTTCAATAAAAAAATATTTTTTTATCTAAACTCGTCATCTCGAGATGATGAGTTATAATAAAATATAATTTTTTTATTAAAATATACTTTTTTTATTAAAATATAATTTTTTATTAAAATTTATCATATCGAGATAAAAAGTTCGAATATTTTTTTAACTCATCATTTAAACATGACGAATTTCAAGTTACTGTATAAAATACCATAGATCTCAAAATAAACTTCTACTTACCTTATTAGATTAAATAAAAAAACCCGTAAATTGTACTGGGACAATTTCACCCGAATCGGAGTCCATAAGTGAAGTCAACCCATTCAAATGCCATAATAGGGGCCCGGAAAGTTTTGCCTAAAGGGACAGAACTTTGAACTCAAACACATTATCCACGGTCCATTTATTTGCAGACTTGTGCAGTCCATTTACATTTCCAATTCTCCTCTTGTTCCTTCAACTTTGAAAAAAAAATTAATGCGATATTCATATTGTTTTTTTAATGTAAAACTCTAACTTAGAAAATAAATTTAATTTGATCATTTGATCAACGTATTTTGATATTAACAGTTACGATACTGATGTGACGGTTCATCTGTCATATTTTTTAATTACCGTGAACCTCTATGTCAATACTATAACAGTCTATAATAAAAATATTGCTCAAAGGATCATATTAAACTTATTTTCTAAATTGAAAGATTACATTAAAAGAAAAATAATACAAGGATCACGTTAATCTTTTTTTAAAAGTACACGGAGCTATGATATTTTTTCTAATAAAATAAATCAAATTTTGTTGCAGAATAAACAAATGGTCCAATTACACTTGTCATTGTATCAAACGGCCAACGCGGCAATTCAAAAGCTTCCAACGTCCACCTTCACTTTCCCTCTCGATATGTAATCTTGTTTTGAAATTCCACCACTTGATAAATGGCGAAACTCGATTTCTTACTTAAAAAAGATCAAAATTCAAGATTGTTTCCTACTGGTGATTGCTTAGGGCTTACATTTAGGCCTTTTGTCATCTAATTCCATACCAATTAGCTTATCAATCAGATCTTTTATACACGCAACAAAACGCTCCTTTTTTTTAATATTTTTTTCGTCGTCGTTCCGGCCATGGAAGAAGCCGGTTCAGCTGACATCATGCTGCCACCTTCATCGGTTTCTCTTTCTCTGTTCTCTCCTTGCCCTCGACGCCTTTCATCCAGCTTCGCCCGGCCGAGTCGGCCGGTTGTTCATTCCTCCGGGCGGCTGGCTTGGTTTTCCCTCCAGGGGCGCCTCTTGAATGCCGAGGAAGCCAGCTCGGCTCGAGCTATAGGAGGTGGTTTGGGCCGCGAGGAGGCTTTCGCCTGGGAGCTCTTTAGTCCCATCGAAAGGTTCCTGATCGTGGCGGTGATCGGCGCGGCGAGTGCTGAGTCTAAGAAGAATCGGTTGATTTGCCAACTCAAAAAATGGGTCGAGCTAAGGGTTTGTTTTCTGGTTTTCTGTTTAATTTCATTAGGAATTCCACTTCAAAAATAATAGCGCTACACTGTTACTCTATTGGGTTTTCTTATTCATTAATCTATGGAGTTTTAGTGTTCAATCAATTCACAATTATTTTGTTGTTAGTCTAGAGAAGTTTTGATTCCGTTATGTATGGTTAAGAACATATATAGAGTGTTAAATTCCTTGTAGTTTCTTGTATCAGTTACAGATATATTTGCTTAGGTTAATTACTTTGTAACAGTTTATTAGTTGCTGAACACTTCAAATTCAGATTCAGATGTCTTGGATTTGATCATTTTGCTATCAATGTGTATAAGAAACTCATCTCCCCTGTTGATTTTTTATTCGAAATCGAACTTTTGGTGAGCCATTTATGTGCAGAATTGTCCTGATAAAATTTTATATTAATGGATTTACAGGATGAGGTGCTTTCAAGCATGCAGCAGAAGGTAGACAATCTATGCGAACAGCTGAATAACACCAAGGAGAAGCCGGGAACATGGGCCAAAACCGATTTCGAATCATCATCGAGTGAAACTTTCGGGTCCGGGAGTGTGCAGGTTGATGATTGTGGTTGTTGGATTTGCTATCATCATCGAGATCAGTTTAAAGTAAGAAGTTGCAAATAAACTATCTTCCTTTGTCACTCGATCGAACTGATTTTATTCCCCCTTGTTTATCGATGTGTTAGGGTAACTACATAGTGAAGAACTTGGGTGGGGGAGAGACGGAATTGCCAACCGAGACGGAACATGAGGAGCGCCGCATGTCTGATTTGTCGGACTGGGCTTCAAGTGTCACATCTGCATCTGAAATCCAGGTGATGGAGCATTTGATTTATGTCTTTCTTATTGCTGAAATCCGGTTCATGTTCATTGCCAATGGCTTCAACATTTCTTTAGTTTGATGTTGTGCATGCTCTTGTGCAGCTGAACAACCTTGCCGTAGAACAAGATGTGTTCAATCTTAAGAGGGAATGCGAAGAGAAGGATGCGATCATAAAGGAGCTAAACACTAGTGTCCAGTCATCCAATATGGCTAGTTTGAAGGTAACTTTCATTTTTTGTTCACCTTCTTCACTTTCTAAACTTTGCCCTTCAGTTTCTTCGAGTGTGAACGATTTCTGATAACAGAGGATATCGGAGTTGGAGGATATTATACACAGAAAGAACATGATGATTACTCGATTGAAGAAGGACATGGTGTTTCTAGAACAAAAGGTGAGTACTTCTTTGCTAATATCCAGGACTGATAGTTGCATAATCCTGAATTTTCAATCATGCAGGTTGTCCACATGACTAGGCTTCAGAGACCTTCCTACTCTACCTCAAGCCCAAACTATTGGCAAGTTCCATCCATGACAGATAACCTCCTTTACGACATGGATAGTACCACTAGTCCTTCCTCGTCCGATTCCGATTCGCCCCCAATGAACCGTCCGCAAGCTCCGGTTTCCAATGTCGAGGAAGTTAGTTTCCAGAATGATGATGACATTGATTTAAAGAGAGAACAGAAATCAGCACCTACAAAAGTACCAAGCTCTTTTACGAGACAAAGCGAATGTCGTCCGATGCCGGAACCGGCAACTCCGTTAAGGGAAATATCGATGAATCACAAGTCTAAACAACCCTATTCGAGGCATAGGCAAGTATCGGCTAGTCAAGATTCAAAGAGAATTAAGAAGCAAACTCCAAGTGTGCCGAAAGATTCTATCCCGAGGAAAAGATGGTCTTAGTAAGTAATTAGAAACATGGATGGACATGGAAGCATGATCTTATATTAGAGGCAAACAAACTTGAACTTAATGAGTAACTTGAATTTATAAAATTTCGAAAATAGATTTTCAATAAAAAATTCATAAAAAAATTCTAAAATATATAATAATCTTAAACCTTCGTGCTTAGAAACTTGATGGTTTAATAGGCTTTAAGTAGCCATTTGAGTCTCTGTCCTTATACTTTGTTTCTAAAGGTTATAAATTTTAATACATAAAATGTTATGAGTATATTTTTTCTATATAACTATCGATATTTGATTTATGATTAATTATTTTTAATCAGTAATTATATAAATCTATTATCGGATTACTTGGTCAACATAAACTTTTTTGTTGATGATACTATAATTTAAATTCTTGACCTCACTTAATAAATTGGATAAAGTACACAAATGATCTACCGATTATAGAATATTACTTTATTAAGTCCCTCAACTATTAAAAGTTTCAAAAATGTCATTCAACTATAGAGTGTTGTTTTGTCGAGTCATTCGATTATTAAAAGTTACAAATTGGTCACCGGACTATTCATTATGTTCTAAACTCATCATTTTTCGTTAAAAAATGGACGATATTCTGAGCTGAACGTTAACATGTTGACTGTGATATGATAAAATCTGATCATAGAATATCAAACAACTATCATATCCAGTCATCATGTTAACGTTTAGCTTAAACAACTGCCAATTTTTAACGGAAAATGACGAGTTTGGAACATAATGAATAGTCGGCTGACTATTTTATAACTTTTAAGAGTCGAGGGGCTTAACAAATTAACATTTTATAATCGAAAGATGATTATGTAACTTTTAATAGTAGAAAGACTTAATAAAGCAGTACTCTATAGTCAAGGGATCATTAGTGTATTTTATCCTAATAAATTTAACATCTCATCCCCAATAGATCAATTTATTATGGATTACAAATATATTTAATGGATAATTAATCTCATGGTCATGGAGAATATGTCGTTATTATTTCGATCTTATTATATTTCAAGTTTTAATATATAAATAAATAAAGTAAATAAGGAATATTAAGAGAAATTTAGTATCTTTTATTAATTTTTGCTTAAATGCTCAATCCTTTAATTTATCTAAATTTAAAGAAAATTTAAGGAAAGTAAAATGAAAATATTTTTTAAGAATATATTTTTGTACCATTATTTTACGTAAATTACTTTATTTTGTTAATAAAGAATATAAATTACTTATGGAAATATTGAGTTTAGGCAATTATCCTTATTTTATATATTTTCTCACTAAATTGATAATTTTCAACTTCTTATCGTAATAATTAATTTGCAAATTTATTTCTTTATTTATTATTTTAAAAATTATACATATATATATACCCACACACGCATTTATATAGTTCAGTTTTAGCCAAAGTTTTATTGCAGTTTGGTGTGCCAATTGAAAATGGCGTCTAACCCTAAGAACAACTTGTGGAAGAAGTTGGTTTCATCACTTCAGTCAAAGATGAAACTTCTGAAGAGACCCACGACCCACCAAACCGTCACCGATCACCATAGTCGAAAACAATCGAAGCCGAAAACAATCTTGTTCGTGAACGATACTGCTTTCGCCAAACTCTCTTCGGATGGCGTCATTGATCTCGACATGGGGAAAGAAGTTGCCCCACGTAAGGTTACTGCCAGAAGGGAGCAACTCGCTCGTACAACTACGTTCGAGATCGAATTTTCTAGCGGCAACGACGACGGTAAACATGAAAAACCGAAGGGTCGAAGCGATGATGACTGCATTCCGTCGTCGAACGAAATCGATGAAAAAGCTGAGGAGTTCATCAACCGGTTCAAGGAGGTTTGGAGGCTCGAGAAACAGAAGTCGGACGAGGAATATTTTGCGATGTTGGCTCGTGGTGCATAATTCAAGGTTTAAATACGAGCAACATGAAAAATATGTTTAGAATTTTATTAAAAAAATCGACATTTATTTAAGTCGATTGAATTCGAATAATTATATTTAGTTTTAAGAGCAAGAGTTTTACTAAAATCAAACTACAATATATGAAGTTTTTCCCCCTGTTTCTTTAGTAGTTATTTTTGTATAATAAATAAGTATATAATGAATTTATGAAAACTAAGTTAAAAAGGTGTATATTGTTATATTGAATTAAAATCAAATTCATTTATAGTTTTAAAACCACATCCCTTAATATATATAGGCAAAAGTATACATGAGGCCCTGTATTTGTTTAAAAAAACTAATGTAGCCCTCGACATTCTTTTGCATTCAATGTGATGCTCGAACTTATAAAAAGAATCCGTTGTGACCCTTTGAACGATGGTTTTCGTCGTTGACCGTTACAATATTGATGTGACACTTCACGGTTCTAATGTAACGATCCACAATGCTAATGTAGCAGTTCACAGTGGTTGGTGACATGACTAACAAGCTAAAGTGATCATATTAGACTCCTTTTATAAGCTCGGGGGCTACATTGATTTCTTTTAACAAGTACAAGGTCTCATGTACCCTTTTGCCTATATATATATATATATATATATATTGCTATTTTCCTTCTTTTTGTAATTTTAATGGAAATTTCATAATGGCCAAAATTTTTATAATAAATTCAAATCGTTTCCTTTTTCCTTTTTGGCCAAATAAAAAAAAGTAACAATATATATATAATTTAAATAAAATGATAAAATTTATATAATTTTAAATAATATTACATTCACCCCAAATTCGAGGGATATCGTTTTAATATCAAAATCAAGTTGTATTTTTTTCCTATTTTTGTTGAATTTCCTCTTAATTTTAGTTTAACTATTTTATTTTTACTGATATCAAACCCAATTTTATAGCTACTCTAGTACAAAAAAATTACCCAATTTACTTATCGATTTGAACAAAAAATTATTTTAATGTCATGTGTTTGATTTTGATGGGTTGAAAAGGAAAAAAGTATCAAATTTTGGTTAACAAAATAAGGTGTTAGATGATTTAATAATATGATGTATTAATTTTTTTTAAATAAAAGCATAAATATAAATTTTGATATTTATAAATATAAATTAATTAAAGAAAAGATATTCTATAATAGACCTTTATAATATCCTATTGAAAAGATGATTTTATAATATCTTATTAAAATTATAAATAAGAAAAAAATAATAATATATGATTTACTTAAGTGATAAATATAAAGTTAATGATTTTTAGTTTATAATTCAATAATAATAATAACTATTTTTTTTTATTAAGTTAATGTGATTACAAAGTAATACATGTTTTAAATACTCTCAACCATTTAACAATGAACGCTCAATTACTCTACTACAATTACTGGCACTCAAACTCGTAATTTCTAATAACAATAGCAATTCCTTTAACCATAATTTGGTTCGTGCTAATAATAATTAAATTGTAAATTAATGATAATAATAATAAGGATAAATTATGTGTTTATTATCTAGATTATTAGTTTTAGTCTATTTTAGTACCTAAATTTTTATTTTTTTCAAAATCATACCTAAAGTTTAATTTTTATTTTATTTTAATATATCTGTTAAAAATTTAACGTTAAATTTTGAAGAAAAAAAATTAGATACTAAATGGAATAAAACTAATAATTAGGTAATAAATGCGTTAAGTTTTTAACGACAGTACTAAAAAAAACTAAACATTATGTGTTTATTATCTAGATTATTAGTTTTAGTCTATTTTAGTACCTAAATTTTTATTTTTTTCAAAATCATACCTAAAGTTTAATTTTTAATTTATTTTAATATATCTGTTAAAAATTTAACGTTAAATTTTGAAGAAAAAAAATTAGATACTAAAATGGAATAAAACTAATAATTTAGGTAATAAATGCGTTAAGTTTTTAACGACAAGTACTAAAATAAAAACTAAACATTAAATATGATTCTGAAAAAATTAAAATTTTAAATACTAAAATAGACTAAAACTAATAATTTAATTATTAAATGCGTAATTTACCTAATAATGATAACCACTTTTTTTTTTATAGTTACCGCTTACAATTCAGATAAAAGGATTCAATTGCACATTGAGGGAAAATCTGATTGCAAATATCACGCGTATGTGATAAACGTGGCAATAACTCTTTATTTTATGAACACTGTAAAATCAAATTCTCTCTCTCTCTCTCCTCATTAATTTTCTGGTAAAACCCTCTCTCCTTCGAGACTTTTTTTTCTGTAATTTATGCTAACGGTAAATCTGCCTCAATCTCCATCGATGAATTCGCCATTTGGGGGACCCAGTGCGTCGAATCCAACCGCCGCCGGAGCCTCGGCGCATAAGGATCGGAAAATGGCAACGGCCGAGCATTTAGTTCTCGATCTCAGCAATCCTGATCTCCGGGAGAACGCTCTTCTCGAACTATCGAAAGTAATTTAATCAACATTGAAAAAAATTCTTTTTATAGTATTTAATTAAATGTTGCTTCTTGTTCGCCTTCTCTTTTGTGTGTTTCGTAAAGTAGGATTTTGATTTAGAGAAAGAAGGTGATTTGGGGAAATTTGATTTTTAAATATTTATCCATCTTTGGTTTTAGAGGAACCCATAGAAACTACATTCAAAAGTGCCTTTTTTATGTTTATATGGATAGGGATGGAAATTGGAATCATCACTTTATCTAGACTGCACCGCAGGAACTAATTCCTCAGGACATTTTTTGTTTGTTTTTGGGTTTATAGATGGTAATAATGGATTCATGAAACGGGTATGCCATATGCATTAATTGTGGGTTTCCATGGTTGGGAAAAAGGCATTAAAAATACTGATCTGATAATGAGAGTTTTTTGGGCTCTAGGAGATGAAGACTATTAAAAGAATGATATTGCTCGGCTGGCGGAAAAGACAATCCTTAGAACAGTTACTATTGGAAGTCTGGGACTGGGTTGAGTTAGAAGATGGTAGAATGTGTTATATATGTTTGATCTAGAGTCTTGATAATTTTAGAATCTTATTGCCAATCTACTCCTTAAAAGAGGGTAGAATTAAGAATGCATTAAATATGTTCCATCCCGAGTGCCAAATATTTTAGAATCTCATCACTAATCTACTCCTTGTCTTGCATGGTATAAACTTTTACTGGTACTCTTGCTTTAAATGTAATTGTTGATCAGATTCATTACTCTTTTCTCGTATTGAGCCTTAATCTTGTTCGCTCGTGTCATTTTTATGGTTGCATTGCATGCCATTTCTTATGTTGAATCCCTGAAGGAGATTGTATTTGTTTTGCATTTGGTTCGTTTTAAATAAGAATACCCCCCTCATGTATTTTATTAAGGATGAAATGGGGTTGGAAACTGAAGATTGCATTTGCTCTTCCTTTTTCCCTCTTTTCATGCGATGCATATCAATTTTCTCACGCAAGGACTTTGGTTTCATTCAGAGCATTTAGCATTTTATTAAACCACATTTGTATGCATTAGCTTCAGCCTTCATGATGATTTTGAATATTGAGGTTGAAATACTTATCCTTGAGAGTAGCAAATTAATCAACTAGTTGACTACTCACTACAATGTGTGATATGGAGGCATGTGTGGTTGATTGAAGTGAATACACCATGTTTGAAAATAAAACATAAGGGTTCAGTGTCACTTGTAAAGGTCTAAAAGTAAGGTAAATAGCTCTAGTTCTTTCTTTGTGCACAGTTCTGCAACTTAAACCTCTCACATTCTTTCTCTATATGCGGTTATGCAATTTAGCTGTTAAGCATTTGTTTGTTACTACTATAAACTAGTGTCTACCTTTTGGTTTATTTTTTAGAACAAGGAATTATTGCAAGATTTGGCTCCTTTCGTGTGGAATTCTTTTGGTACTATAGCAGCACTCATTCAGGTATGCCTAATAAACTTGTTTTTGTTTTTATTTTTAGAAGAGAGAACTATTTCAAGATTTGGCTCCATTGTTGTGGAATTCTTTTGGTACTATTGCTGCACTTTTACAGGTATGTTTTTTATAGTTGGTAGTCCAAATTTACTTCTCTCCCATTTTAATCAACGTTCTCCAATTAAGTTATTGATGTTACTGCTGTTGTTTTCTATGCAAAAAAAAAAAGGTTCTTTCCCAATTAAAATAAGGTGCATACTTTAAAAAATATATATGAAATATATAAAAAAAAAAAAAAAAAAAAAAAAAAAAAAAAAATCCTTTCTCCTGGGTCTATAATGTTTAACTTTTAAGATCTATTAAGCTCCAGAGCGGAAGGATTATAATATCTAGTGAGAGAAGTTCCCGCTTCTCTCTAGGGCCCAGTGTTTTTAAATTTAAAAGTGTTGTCTCATTCGTCTGTTGCCTGCTGGCCGCTGCCGCCGCCCGCCGTCTGCCGCCGCGTCAGCCGTCGCCGCCACACTCTGACCACCGTTGACGCCGCTTTTCCTAGGATCTGCTCACGGTGAATACAGATCTGGTCTTGCATTTGCGAAAAAACGCTGTCTTTAGTCGCAGATCTACACTCGCCCTCTGCAGATTTTCGAAGCCTCCAGCCGTCCGAGTTCGCCTCCGCCACTCAACCCAGCGCAGTGCCTAAACGTGACCTAATCCCGTCTTCTCTTGTGTCGAGCAGTGGTGTACAGCTGAGTATTCACCATGGAACCCCAACCACGTCTCAACCAGCCAACTTCGAGGGTTGACTCAGCTGGTGCGGTGGCTGCTTCCTCCGTGAGGCCTCCTATTGTTCCTTCTTCGTTAGGAGTTCTCATCTCCCGCTTGAACCAGACTGCCGTGTTGCAGCTGGTGATTTCCCCTGGAGTCTGCCAAGGAATTAGAAGCGAAAGTGAAGGCTCTTAAAGCATTAGTGGCAGAGTTGAATAAGCGGGTTAATGATTTAAAAATGAAGGAAAATGCAGTTCCACGAGGCAGTCTTCTCAAGAAATCGGATCCGCTGGTGCAGCCTCTTCATCTTACTCCGGTAAGGACAATCGTAAAATTGAGAATGAAAAGGAGAGGACAAGGTTACGGAAACCGCAAAGAAGAGTTTTTACCAGACGCTTGTTGGCGGATTGAGACAGTTTGGTAACTTCTCTATTCCACCGAATGCTGCTAAGAACGATGTTTGGCAGCCTTGGCACGTGAGGCGGGTTGGATAGTTGAGTCCGACGGCACCACTTACAGACACTCTCCTTCAACCCAAAATCAACAAAATTCGAGATCAGTTTCGGCGAGGTCGGGTGAAAGTCCACTATCATCCAGTCCTTTGAAGAAATGCTCACAAGAAGGGAAACATAGGAACGGAAAGTTGTCTTTTGTTCAGCAACACCAACGCTTCCAGTCGCTAATGTTGATCATGGTGGTGCCAAGGAGTTCTATTCGAAAGGGTATTCCGATGCAAAATTTTCCGAAGTGGTGGGAAGAAGAAGAAATGGGTTTTATAATCGGTCGAAAGAAGGCCAACCAGATTTTCGCAATGGGTCCAGAAAGGATTGTTACACGATTTTTATCGAAAACCTTCCAGAGAAGATCCATTGGAAGAAACTTGGATCCATATTTGGCTCACATGGTCAAGTTATTGATGCCTTCATTCCCAAAAAAAGAAACTCGAATGGGGTTCGTTTTGGGTTTATTCGCTTTGCTACAATTGAAGAAGCAAGGACATCGATTTCTAAGATGAATGGTTATCGTATTTACGGCAACAAAATTAGAGTCTCTTTAGCTAAACATAAACCCCGACAGTCTTACTGGCGAAAGTCCTCGAAAGTTGTTCATAGTAAGTCGGGGCTGAAAGTTTTTCCGACGATTAAACACTGTGAAGTTGAGGGTGTTGTGGACGCAGATAAACTTCATGTGTTGTCTAACTGTCTTGTGGGGTGGTGCAAGAACTTTATCAAGATTGGTAATCTTGCTAACCAAATACAAGCCAAAGGACTAGCGGGTTTCACGCTTATGAGAGCTGCTGGAAATGTAGTTCTAATGGTTTTTGAAGATTCTAATTCGTTGAGATGCGTGAAGGATGAAAAGTTAGAAACTCTTGCAGAATGGTTTCCAGAGTGGAAACTTGGTCTGAGAGCCTTGTGGTGGAGAGCCGGCGCGTTTGGCTAGTTTGCGAAGGTATTCCTTTTCACGCTTGGAATTGGGATACTTTCAAAAACATAGCTACTAAGTGGGGCAAGTTAATAGCAATCGATAACAGTTGTGAGTTCCCTTCGTCTTTTGATCGGGCTAAAATCCAAATACTCACAAACGCTCAAGTGAGAATTAATGAGTTGTTGGAGTTGAAGGTCGGGGATCATTTATTCAAAATCTTGGTGCATGAAGTTGATCCTTCCTTCAAACCTAATTCTTGGGTTCCTGAAGATTGCGATATTTCTTTAGAACTTGATCCTCCAATTGGGTTGTGATTGTTCGGCTGCTGTATTCAGAGGCGTTTTTAAGTTTGTGGTTGTAATTGTTGGTTTTTTTGTTATGTTATCTTACATCTTGAGGTGATTTAGGGGCTTTTTTGGTTGACGATGTAAGATTTCTAGGTGATATGGGTTGTATTGGTGTTTATTCCCGCATGTGGGTTTGGTGTTACCTCATGTACTTAGTATTATATTTAATAAAATATGAGGCACTCTTTTCTCCCTTCCTTGTTCTTCAACATACTTCTAAGTATGTGGAAGAATACGAAGGGAGTTTTTAATGAGACCTCCAACTTCTATCAAAAAAAAAATATATATAAAAAAGGTCATATAATACATATAAATTATAATAAACGATAAAAGCTAGGAAGCTAAAACTTTACATCGAATACAGATTAGAAAAATAATGAACAAAAGGAATTCCAATACAATACAAAGGTAAAAATAGGGCTCTGTTTTTTAACATTAAAACAGAGCAACAACTTTGTTTTTAAACAGACTTTAAAGTCAACAGTGAAGAAGGAGAAAATAATTAAAAGAAAGTGGAGTAGATAGAGAATGAAGATTGGCGAAAAAAGAAAACAAATAAAAGTTAAAAGAAGAAAAAGTGTAGGTGGACAGAACATGAGGTTTTAAAGAGGGGGTAAAGGTTATGTTATCGTTTTTTATATATTTGTTTTGATATTTTAGCCTAATTAATATTGGTGGGATTTTAATTAATAAAATAAAGAACATTTATGACATTATGAGTTTCCCATATTTTGGTTGCACCTGAGCATGTAGGCGTGCACCTTAACATCTCTGGTTAACATGCATTTCTTTATTGGACTATTTCTTCATTTCTATGTAAACTTAAACCTTAAAGTTCCCTTTTAGTTGCTTGTAGCATGTGTAATTTTTATTTCTTGCAATTTTGTTCTGATGTCTGTATCATTCACATTTAAATTCATTTTAACTCAATATGCAAAAAAAATATTTGCTCCTTTTAGGACCTATTCATTAAGAAAGAGGATATGAAGATGTAGAAAAAGTTGTTTTATTTAATTGGGGGGAAAAAGGTAGTTGTTTGCTTCAAAATAAGTAAATATTTAGTGTAAATTGATTTTTGAGTTTATTTTCACTTTTATCTTGCACTTTGAAAAGTTTTATATCATTAATTTTTTGGGGTGTCAAAACAAGTAGATTCTTGTCGTTTTTAGTCAAATGACCTGACATGCTAGATGATTCTTATGTATTCTTTTATTAATTGAGTTGCCAATTGGAAATCGAAATATTGTCATAGTTAGGGATTTATTCTGTCTCAGTTAATTGATGCTTAGCTATTTTTCTTGCAGGAAATAGTCTCAATTTACCCTGTTCTCTCACCACCAAATCTAACTCCAGCTCAGTCAAATCGAGTTTGTAATGCTCTTGCTCTACTTCAGGTGATATTTTTTTGGCCTTTTCTACTGTTTCTGTTGGATTGAATTTTTTATCACTAATGGTAATTCACAAGTCATGACTAATGTTACCTTTGAGTTTGTTTTACATTTTCCTCAATTTGTTTTTGAAGGAGAAAAATATGTTTTTCTGGAACTTTCTTTTTATTTTGGTTTAGGTCAAATTAAAAAAATGATTAAATAAAAGAGGTTTAATCAGTTCAACTGGCCCTTTCCATGAAGGAGGTTTAAATATCATATACAGGATTTTAATATTGAATTTGTATTAAAAAAATATCAATGATATGGTGTTTAATATTGAACCGGTTTATTTATATTCATTAGACTTATAGGCAATCAGTTCTTGGTTCGACCAAGCCAGCTGCCCAGTCCACTTTTTATTTTCTTTTAAATTTCTGCTAATGTGCCTTAATTTTCATATTTTCTTACAGTGTGTGGCTTCTCATCCAGACACTAGGATGTTATTCCTAAATGGTATGTTCTTATCTGATGTGCATACGTGTGCACTTCGTTGCTTAACTCATGACCTGGATATTTACTTTCTTATTTAATTCTTGAAGTTACATATTTAGGAAGATTTGTTATTAGTTGTGGATAATCCTCAGAAATAGCATGCTGTCAAAATGGATTTGCCTAAAGTACCTGAGTATAAGTCATTGTATTGAGATTTGTTGTTGCCGAAATCATAGAAGTCGGGTGTTCATTGGATAGGGATATAAATACTGTTTGAGGTCGTGGAATCAACATTTAACCGATTCTTCAAATATCTTTTTTCACCACAAAATTTCTTTTCTTTATAAAGATTATCCTATACACCAACTATAAGAGTTATTAAACTTCATTGGGTTTGCATGGACATATTTATGAAAAGGAATAAACATTTAATTATTAAATGGTCATATGGAAAACCTTTAACCAGACTTGTGGAGATTATAATTCACTGACAGTTTATAGAGCAATAATACTTCTAATGTAGTTATTTTTCAAATGATTTTTTATACAGTACTGTGATACAAAATTTGGTTTCTTGTTCCTTTAATGGGGTTGTAATGACAGAAAGGTTGAAAATTAATGTTGGACATTTGTGCATTCCTCTTTTCTAGGTATGCTAGAACTAAAACTCCTATCCTGTGAATATGCCCGTGCATAGCTTGTTTGTAGAAGGTTTGGTTACATTGTATTTCCACATTATCACTTGGTTACTTGGTCCTTTTGCTTGTTGTTAGTTTGTTATTTTCTGCATCCCCCCCCCCCCCCCCGCTAAATAAGGCAAATATTCTCTTCTCTTCTTTTGCAGTAGGAATGTTACTTTCTTGATTCCTATAATTATTTAACAAATGACAAATAGTCTTTTCATCACGTGTGTAAAGCTGCATATATTCTAATTGATGTTTCTTACTAATTATTTTGCATTTGCAGCTCATATACCCTTGTATCTGTATCCTTTCCTTAATACAACAAGTAAATCAAGGCCTTTTGAGTATTTGAGGCTTACTAGCTTAGGTGTGATTGGTGCATTGGTGAAGGTAAGTTCATATACCCTATTTGCATTTTGGTTTCCTTATATGTGTCACTTGAACTCTGTAACCATAACTAGCTAACCAATAGGAATTATACGTTGTATGCTCTTTAGTCTAGAGCATTGTGCAATGTGGATCCATTTTCTCTGTAGTTAGTAATGTCTTTCCACTTGAAAAATGAAACAATAGGTATCAGAAAGGGGAAAAAGTCAAGTATGTATATTGTTTTTTCTTCTCTCTCTCTGTGTTCCGACCCCTCAGGTTTGAGAGCATGCAAATGATGACGCTCTTGCCCTGTATATTGGCTTTTGTTAATATGTAATATTTGCTTCTTGATGTAAAAATCTTTGTTCCTTGTAACATTTAATGTGTCTGCATAATAATTTTAAATATACCTATAAAATGATCTTCTTTCTTTCTTTCTTTTCCAGGTTGATGATACAGAAGTTATCAGCTTCCTTCTTTCAACTGAGATAATCCCACTATGTCTGCGCACAATGGAGATGGGCAGTGAACTATCGAAAACAGTTGAGTTTGTTGATTTTGTTACTTTACCAACTGTGCTAAATTATCTTCCTTTTCTGTTTCCCTATGTTCTATCCGAAATTATAAACAGTAGTGAAATTTTTTGGATACCAACTTGCATTCTTGAGGTGCCTAGTGCCTACAGCCGTGTAGCCTGCCAAGGTCCGCGAATACGAAAACATTTATTTATTTATTTTTGGCAGATTTGAATAACCAAGAATAGGTTTAGGCTGAATCATGTCTTGCCACTGTTAATCTACTATCAGTGGGCATTGAATTTGGATTTAGACGTAGGCTACTGTGTTCTGAAGAATAGAGTGGTTGGGATTCTGTGTAGGTTGGCTTTTAGTTGCTGATTGTTGTATGACTAGTTTAAAAGGGCTCATTCTGTTCATTCGTCACAGAATAAGTCCTATTCCAGTAAATTTTCTTGATAAGTGACAAATGATTGTTTGATGGCAGGTTGCTACTTTTATCGTTCAAAAGATTCTACTGGATGATGTTGGCTTGGACTATATATGCACTACTGCAGAGCGGTTTTTTGCAGTGGGTCGAGTCCTAGGAAATATGGTTGCAGCACTTGCTGAGCAACCCTCTTCACGACTGTTAAAACATATTATTCGATGTTATCTTCGATTGTCAGATAACCCAAGGTTTGTTACTGAAGTTGATCACGGATTCACTCGTTAGTTTTGGGCTCTAGCTTTTCCCTAGTTCCTTTTTGAGGTTTATGCATAGAATTGATGATTTTTGGGCTTTCCTGTATTATACAGGGCTTGCGATGCGTTAAGAAGCTGCCTTCCGGATATGTTACGAGATGCCACCTTTAGTAGTTGCCTTCGTGTAAGTACTAATATTTCTATTTTTAGTAGTTACATTTTATATTGAAGAGTCTAGCTGTTGAGGGTTATATTTAGTCGATTCGATATGAGAACTCATTTTTATCTTGAAATGCTTTTTTGGTGGCCACATGGCATTACATAAAGTTAAAATTGAAAAATATTACTCCTATTATTTCTTTAGCTCTTGTCAAAACGCAAAAGTATCTCGTGAACATTTTCAGCCAGCTATTTTGATCATTTGAATTGAAAGCCAAAACCCGATTGAATATTTTTTTCCCACCAGTAGGTAAATTGAATCCACTTAAAAAGATTGATTCCGATTCTTCGTATATATTCCTTAGTCTCATCATCCACTTTGTTCATGCTTCTAGGAAGATCAAACCACTAGGAGGTGGTTGCAGCAGTTGCTTCACAATGTTGGGGGGAGCCGGGTACCAACTCTTCAGGCTGGTGCAGGATTTGATCACATGCTGGTTAACTGAACAATCATACAAAATTATATCCATCTTTCGAAGCTGGTTTTAGCTGGCATGGCCATGGAAGCATCATTTATGATTTTATCCAACTATTATTAGTATTGGTCATTTTAAATTAAACGGTAGTTGTAATTAGTGACTGCTGTTTGCCCTTAGAAAGGAATGCAGTAGTAGGTGAATCTGAACTGTGTACAGTTGTGTATTTACTTTTCGTGTGTAATGAAATTATGATCATGCCCTTGATTGCTATGCTTGATAATCCAAATATAAAAAACCGAAAGCATCCAGATATCCTGGAAAACCAAAAGCAAATGATGGAGACTTTGATCATGCAATAATACGAAAAGAGAAATGATTTAGAGTTTGACAACATAGGATACAACAGATTGTCGAGAGGGGGGGGACTGCAGTTTGCATTAAATTTACTAAACAAGGAAGAAAAGCATGTAAAGAGACTGCAGTCTGCATTAAATTTACTAAATAAGGAAGATATGAATTATATATATGATATAATTTATAGCAAAACCATTAATTCGTCATCAACTCAGCAGAATGCCACAAATAGAGTGGTTGCTTTGAGTCCCTCCAGCTTAATAGAAATTAGAATCTTTCCCCTCGAGTTACGAGGTCATCGATCACGGTTAGAATTCTCCCTGCTATACTTCTCATACAATCATACCTCAGACAATGTCGAAAGGCAGAGAAGTGGGAAAGGTATCGAACCCCTCGTCCAATTCATCCGGCATCAGCATGAGAGTGTCGAGTGTCCATGTAAGGAGGGTGTCAATGCCTCCAACGGTAATTCCAAATACCGATTAGAACAAGGTAGTGAAAAACTGAGAGAAGTATTAGCTCGAGATAAAACCAATATGATGAAAAGGATGTGAATCAAAATGGTTGTAAGATGGTTCTTCTAGTTGCAGATTTGATCCAACCATCTGCAATCAAAATGGTATTCAACCCTAAAATTTTGGGGATTTTTCAAATGAAAATCAAAATCAATAAGAAATAGCAAGTCTATCCATGTTTTAATCGAGCTTATACCGACACGTTGACTATTTCATTTTTCTCCTTATTATTATCCACTTTCTTTTTATTTTGTTTTCTTCATTTGTTATTCTTTTTATTATATAATAGATTTATAAAAATTCATAATTGAAACTTCATGTTTAACTAACTTCTTGTGTGGCAGTTAAACACTTTCTTCTTAGTGAATAAGTCAGCCTAAACATTTTAAAGATGTGTTTGACGGAAACTACGCATAGTAAAAAAATAATGCAAGTATGTTTTATTAACTTAAATGCTTTACAAAGTTTGTTTTAATGGATGTATATGTCTTTAGCAAATGACCAAGACTCTTCTATATAGCCTTACACTTCCTCAATGGATAGTATAGATTAATTTGATTTTATGGTCTACATTCTACATCCAGAATTTTATATACAAATCTAATATAATGAGGAATTCTTTATAAACTTCTAGTATCTTCCACAAGCCTACTCAATATTCTATAATCTTCTTAATAGTTCCAGAACCTTCTATGATGTTCTAAAATCTTTTTTTATGTTCCAGAACCTTCCACAATGTTCTAGAATATTCAAAGGTGTTCCAGAATATTCTAAAGTATTCTAAGACCTTATAGAGTATTCTAGAAGCTTCCATAAGGTTCTTGATCTTTCTATTATGTTCTAGAACACTCCATTAATGTCTCCAAATTTATAGTTAAGTATGAAAATATAGGTGGAGAGATTTAGTTTGTGACATATTTCCCTACCTAATTGGGTGACGTCCTTATCGCTTCTTACCAGTAACATCATATCTTGTCTTTATAATTTCATAAAGATAGCTCGTTCTCCCAAGTAAACTCGGCCTCGGACAAGCCTTTGCAATGCACCAAATATTCATTGTAACTTGGATGAGTCTCTCACCTTGGATTTAATCAATGCGCGATAATTTCCTCTACGTCATATTCATGAGTAATGGTGATCACAGTAGGAGACCTCTTAGATTCATCCCTACTTGTATCTTTCTCATTATGATGATAAAGTTTTAAGAAACTTACATGAAATACATGATGAACCTCGAGGTGAGAGAGCAAAGCGACAAGGTAATCAAGCTTACCAATCCTCTTCTCCATAGGAAATGGTCCTTCATACCTTTTAAGTAGTCTCTTGTGTGCTTCACCATAATTTTGGATAGTATGTGGAAGTAGCTTTACCATAATTTCACGGTGAACACAATAAAAATTTAGGGTGAACACAATCAATAAAATGAATAATTAAACAAAAAAAAAAGAATTTCATATAAGAAAATTTATATTTAAAAAAATTCCTGGGTAGGTTGGCTTTTGGTTGCTGATTGTTGTATAGTTTGACTAGTTTAAAAGGATTCTTTTGTTCGTTTGTCACAGAGTTAAGCCCTATATCTGTAAATTTTCTTGATAAGTGACAAATGATTGTTTGATTGCAGGTTGCCACTTTTATAAGTTCAGAAGATTCTACTGGACGACGTTGGCTTGGACTATATTTGCACTACTGCAGAGCGGTTTTTTGCAGTGGGTCGACTCTTGGGAAATATGGTTGCAGCACTTGCTGAGACACATAACTCATATACGTCTCGTAACATGAGTTAAAAATTTCACATTAGCTCAATAGATGTTTGTTAAACCTAAATGCTTAAAAAATTTGTTTCGATTTAAAATATCCTTTTTGCAATTTAAAATTTGTTTCCTTTAACATGCATAGTCATAACATAATAGTTTTTCGTTCCAAACAAAGTTAATTTTATGTAGCAATTAGGCAGTTCCATGTTGTTTCATATCTATACATAACTGCCTAATATTGTTTGATTTTAAAACCATTCATAATATTCATTCATAAATACGATTAGAACTAAAATTAACTAAAATTAAAACAACCCTAAATTTCTATTACAAACCTTTTTTAAAATAAATATGATAAAGCAACCTAACGGATAAAATGCACATGTCACTAATAAGTCAAAGTTGGGATGTTTTAATGATATTGTTGGAAGGTTCGATTTCCATAAGATGCTGGCAAGCTCCTCACTTCATGTCCTATTCTTTATTAGAACCTACGTATAAAATCGTCACATGCTAAGTAAAACTTAGTGACACAATAACATAACGAAAATGAGATAAAACATAACTTTCGTAAAATATTATAACATGAAACTATAATTTAAATAAAAACATTAAAACTTTCAAACCGAGCTATTTAAGTTGAATTCCCATTTAAATTTGAAAATCATAATCTCATGATTTCATCAAAAATCTTGTAAATCAATATCAAATATCATAAACAATTCATATTCCTGTCATTCGTACACATTCAAAACTTTTTATTTCATTTTCATATTCTGTCATAACTTTCATATTTATCTGTATAGCCTAATGTATATATGTCGAAACGATTTTTTTCTAAAAGGTGAAAAATGTGAGATTTTGAAAACTACATTAATTTTTGAATTATCTCTTTCAATTGACTTTTAATTTAAAAACAAATGCGATTTAAAAACCTTTCGTTTCGAAAAAATTTGGATTTCCTTTACGATCGAAAAAATACGGTTCAAAGAGTCGCCACCAATATTTGATTAGGGTGTGATTGGGCACCCAAAAATGTTTGTTATTTTAAAAAAAATTAATTTTAATTAAAACAACAAATTAAGGTCTTCGTTATCAAAATCCGAGTTCGGGAGTCGATTACGTGCGGGGAAGGATTATCACCCCCACAACGCCCTAAATCAGTACCTAACTGATTAATTAACGTCTTTGCAATGAACTTTACAAATTCAAATTTAATTTGACTTTTAATCCCATAAAACAACAAATATGAATTTTACAATATTCAAAAGCACTCAAATAAATTAAATTAAAATTACCAAGTCGTTTTAGAAAGATAAAGAATGTTCGATTATTTACAAATATCGAGACCAGATCTTAAAAGCTATAACAACATTTTCTCGATAAATTTAAATAAACGAACATTTCCTTTTATTTTGTTCCCAAATTTTAAGTGACAAATTAATTTTTTTGGTTTCACTTCCGGGATACGCTTTTAATTTAAAATAGTCAAAACGACTCTCTAATCAGTTAAGACAAGCCACTCAAGACAATTTTAAATTAAAAGGGTATTACCCTTAGTCCGATTATGTAATAGGTCGAGTTATGCACGTGAGGCTATCATGCAAATTATGCAAAAAGTATATCCTGCCAAAAATTAATTAAACAAAATTAAAAAATATCATACAATGTGACATACAAGAAATTACATATATTTTAATTAAAGATCATAAACCATGCATACTAACATACAATGTACAAATATGACTCAAATATAAAAACAAAAACATAACATGCTAAACTAAAAATTTAAAAAGTATATATACATAAATGTAATGACTACATTTAAATGTACATAAAATTAAATTTATAAATCAGAAATGAATCAGTGACCTAAACATGAAATACTAAATTAGTGACCTAAATATAAAATACACATAAATAACAGGGTTGATATAAGATTTATCCTATTCAGCTCAAGCTAAAATAATATGAAAAATTACATAAATAATGCCTACGCATTCGGAAAAAAATCAGAAAATTAAAACAAATAAAGAACTTCTTTAAAAGAATGCTCCTAAATAATACAGTGACTAAAAAGTTAATTAACCCAAACTATTACAATGACTAAATCCTAATTTAACCAAAAAACTTTACTATTTGACTTTAAAAATAATAATAATAAGTAATTTGTTAAAACAGAAGTGCGCCTAAATCTGGGGGACTAGAACCTAATTTATCCTAAAGTTATAACATATAACCTAAGTTAAAAAACCTAAGTTAATTTGCTAGAACCAAATACCCAGCCGTTCACTCTTTCATCTCCATCTCTTCCTGCCTCTCTTCTCCAAACTCATATTGTCGTGAACCCTAAAACCTTTATTTGTTTTTACTCCACTCTCCCACGCTTGAAACTTCAACCACCATAGCCACCTACCGACCCCCTAACGGCGACCACACTAAACCCCGACTGCTACTGGACTTCAACCGAAGCCAAATGACCACCTCTATCGCTCGAGTCTCTCCACCCCGATGGCTTCAACTCCGGTGACCAACTCTTCCACTAGGTAAATCGACTTCTCTCTTCTTATTTTATTTTGGTATTGTTAAACTAAACCTTACACTTATTTCTTGACTATGGAATCCACACAGAGAACAAATGGGGTCAACAAGACCCCCTCCTTTTTGTATTTAAACAAACTGGGTAAGTCCCCAATCCTTTTCTAAATTTTAGTTTTACAAAGAAATTGCACACACACACAAAGACAACAAAAACGAACTGGAAAACGAAAGGAATTGAGGAAGAATTCCTCGGAAAAATTGTATCTTTGCTGCTTTATCTGTTTTTGAATTATAAGATTACATAATTGTTTTCTTTCGTATTCCGTTTACAGTGTGGAATTGCTTATAGTTAGCCTGGTTCTTTGCTTCTCCTCCTCTCGTGATAACTGATCTTTCTCGGTCTCTCCGTGTGAAAACTTTTCTGATTCTTCCTCCTTCAGAAAATGGTCTCCGTTTTGCTTTTTGTTCTGTGATGCTTGATGATGATTTCCCCCTTCCGTTCTTACTGTGTGTTTTTTGTGAATGTCCAGTAGCTTTTTTTTATTAATCCCCTGTAAAACTTTTCTTTTGTCATCTCTCCCCCTTTTTTATTCTAGTGGTTAATTACAACCTAAAAACGACCCTTACAGTTTTCTCATTGCTCACGTATCCCTCCCACGATCTAACTAATATATTTCTCTCCCCTCTTTTTTGCTTATTAACTTCCTATAGTTATTTTGGTTTCCATGAAATCTTCATGTGATAGAAGCTGCTCTGTTGGATTTGGGCTTCTAAATGGTTTGGGTTTTACTTTAAGCCCATCGTTACTTCGGATTTGCTCTAGTTAGGCCCCGGACAAAAACGAGCATCTACAGCTGCCCCTCTTTGCTCATTGTCGTATAACGAGAATAGAGCAAAGATCAAAAGATGATCGGGTTTGTCCAGTCCTAAGAACTTTAAAAGATTAAAGCACTCCACTGTTACTTCGGGATAAATGAAACTTGAAAAATCTTCAAATGATAAGTCTGCTCCCTATTTCTTCAGAGAGTATAGGACTTGATCTTCAACAAACGTGTCCGCTCCCTATTCCTTCAGAGAGTATAGGACTCGATCTTCAATAAAATGTGTATGCTCCCTATTCCTTCAGAGAGTATAAGACTCGATCTTCAATAAATGTGTCCGCTCCCTATTGCTTCAGAGAGTATGGAAATCAAACGTCTTCTTCTTACGGGTTCGCTCCCTCTTTATCTAGGGGGTATGGAACTTGAACATATTCTTCTTACGGATTTGCTCCCTCTTTCTCTAGGGAGTATGGAACTCGAGCATCTTCTTTTTACGGGTTCGCTCCCTCTTTCTCTAGGGAGTATGGAACTCGAACATCTTCTTCTTACGGGTTCGCTTCCTCTTTCTCTAGGGAGTATGGAACTCGAACATCTTCTTCTTTACCACTTTATTATGAAGACTTCTAGATGATTTGCTTCACTATTCTCTCGTGAAGACTTAAGTTTGATTTGTTTCGAATGTCAAACCTGAAAATTAAACATTATCAATCATTAATGTGTGCTTGAAAATTTGAAAATCATTATACTCAAAAATTTAGAATTTAAGAGAATATTTTCGAATTCATTTCTATTGTGAGAGCTTGTCTCGCCAGAACTAAATGCGAGAGTCTTCCTTGACTTGACTGTCATTTTAACCCCTCCCTTCCTGGGACATTGAATCGGTTAATAACTCCTCGCGCGCGTTTCCTTTTCTTTGTACTCGAGAAATTTTGCTTTTTCTCCTACATCTGATAGTCTGATGGTTTACTCCAACACTCTTCCGAGAAGGCTTAAAAAGGATATGCTTCACTACTCTTCGGTGAAGGCTTAAGATGGTTTGCTTCACTACTCTTTGGTGAAGGCTCAAATTGGATTTGCTTCATTACTCTTTGGTGAAGACTTGGCTTTGCCCCAATCTTCTGTGTACAAGTCACTTTAATCGAGTGATTCCTCTCTTCATACACGAACATCTCTGTTTTTCTTCTATATCTGATGGTTATCACTTTAGAGTAATGCTTATTCTGTGGATTAAACCTCTCAATTCTTCAGGGTATGCCTCTCTGAATGCGATTCCTTGCGTTCGAGGTTTAAAATCTTCCTTTCGACTTGTTGGCCTTTTAACATCATGCATCTTCTCTTTTCACTGGAAGGTCTGTCAAAACCATGTGTTTATGCATGAAACACGAACACGAATGCAATTAAATGTATTAGTGTAATGCATTTTCTTTTATGCAAATGATATTCTCATGAATGCATAAATGTTGAATCAATCTTCACTTGGCTCCAGAATGGTAAGCTCGATCTTCTTCTACTTGATCATTCTTTCAAGGGTTTGCTTTAGACGCTCATGCAACAACTCATAGTTTCTAACTTGCATTTTTGACGAGCCCTCTGATCTTCTTTTATCTCCTTGTCGTCTTTGTTATCTATCTTTATTTCGGAGAAAGTGTTTTTTTCTCTCAACTTCTTGCTATAGTCAGAAGCATGATTGTGTTGCCCCGTTTTTGGAGACTATGTACATGACTGCCAAACTCCACCAAGATTAAAGGGAGAGCTGCATCTGTTTTGATTTGACTCTTGAAACATGACGCCAAGAGGACCCCTCCAAATTTCCTTTTCATCACATCATTTCTCATTTTAACCTTGGAGTTGCGTAAGACAACCTTCATCTTGGATAATGGAAACAACACATGATCACAACATTGATTCAACATCATATTTACTGGCTCGTAAAATATTTAACACATTCATCTTTTCCTGTGGCTTCTGCCCATATATTTCAATTGGAGAAGCTTTTTACAAAGCGCTCAGAGTTTTTTTGCATGGTATTACAAGGATACCAAAACTCAATGGAGATTAAGATGATATATTTTGGCTCGCCAACATTAATGCATGTGAAATCACTGGAATAATACAACTGATGATGGAAAAAATGATCATATATGGTAAACTCCACTGTCACTGTTTCACCATTTTCAACACTCATACATTTCTATCTCATTCGAATTATTTGTTTAATTCAATGATCGTTCAACAGGTCTTCATTGGCTTCCAAAGATGCCCCACATTAATACCTCTGGCTTAAACATGCATTCACTAATACAGTAACATTATCTTATTCTGATACGGGCCTTCAAAATGCCCCAACACCTCAAATTGTAAGGCTCATTCTCAAAGCCTTCTTGGTCTGAATCTTGTCATTTCATCATGATGTGGGTTCAGTCATGCCCCAATATAATCTTTTACTGGTACGAGTCTTCAAAATGCCCCAACACCTCAAATTGTAAGGCTCATTCTCAATGCCTTCTTCGTCCGAATCATGTCATCTCAAAATGATGGGGGTTGAGTCATGCCCCAGTATGGGTATTCACGGCTCCCTTCGTACCAAAAATCTCTTGACTTTGAATGCTCAAATTCTAGTGCCGCTACATAACAATATAGCCGAATATCTTGAGGGATTCTCTTCATGTTTCCCTAAACACTTAATAAGTGATCAATTCTTTTAACAAAATGTCTTGTGCTTTTATACAAGCCGTAAGATATGCCTCTTCTGAATGATGAGATCATCTTCTTCTTGATGGGTTACTGGCAACATCCCAAGGAAATGTCACAAGTTTTATTCTTTAGTCCTTCTAATCTCTCAGACCACTTGCTTTCAATACTGTGAAATGCTTCATTATTCTGGCATCATTTATTTTTTCTACAACAAAGGCAGAATGAGCTTCACCAGCTTCAAGGACCTTTGACATTTGGAAATGTCCTATTTGAAAATGCTTTCCCCTTTTTCTTATTTTAGGGATCAAAGAATGAAAGAATTTTATAAAATATTACCCCTTAATTCAGTCTCACAATCAAATCAAATCATAAACATGAGTTCAAAAAAATATCAAAAGAATCAATAAATATTTAATTTTTCAGAGTTATAGCTCTTTGATAGGTGTCAAAATTTTAGGAGTTGGCTTCAGGTTGGCTTCCTATTTTCTAATGATTGTGCCACCAAAATTGCATTTCTTTCTCGGTCCTTGTGAATATCACAACATGCCCTTCTTTCTTGGCTTGGTATTTTAATCGGATGCGGACAAAATGACACAACTAGCATAATCAATTACTAGACTTTCTAGAACAATTCTATTTCAGTTCTCTGAAATCTTTCATTTGTTCAAGCTTCGTAGACTCCTCTAACCAAGGCAGTGCAGAAATATTGATCTAAAAATGAAATTTCTGAGTGCACGTGTGAAATTGACTATAACAGGTGTTCCTTAACTCCCTTAGTCAATTTTTTCCGCAACTCCTTATTTATAAAATTGATTTAATTTGCCATTGTCTGGCTAGCTGAAATCAGCTTTATTGTAATTTGCCTTTATCGGGCTAGCTGAAGGATTCATCTCATCACAAAGTCTTTGACTTGACAATCACAGTGGAGCATACACCGAATTGCCAAGTACCCAATCAAGGTCATGATTTGAATATAATCTATTCATAAAGCCAGGGCTTTCAATTTTCCTCTAAAACCAATTGCTTTAGCGGAATAGCTCAGCTTTATTGTATACATATAATATAATCATCTTTATCAGGGTAGCTGAATTCTATCCATAAAGCCGGGGCTTTTAACCAATTGCTCTAGAGGGACAACTCAAGCTTTATTATATACATATACTATTATAATCTGGGTATACGGATCCAATTTCTTAAGCTTGTCAAGAAGAACCTGTCATAGTCTAGGTGTTGTTGAAAGTCAGAAAATCTCATCGTTAGAGTTCAATTCCCAAGCAACTGACCTAAACTAGACTCATATACTCGACTATTACATCCGTAAAGATAATAATCATCATCGAACGTCGTCAACAAAAGTATGGTCTAGATAGTTTTGTAATGTCATACGCAAAAGATGCCCCATGTTGTTCGCTCCTATGCATTCTTGAATACCAAGCCTATGGTTCATTCTATTATGATAGAAGAAGGCTATATCGGTCCCTGCAATAAAAAGGTATGGTGTTCAATTGTATCTTCTGGGATAAGGTCAAGGTCCTTGTTTTATCAGGTTTCAACCTTGCCATTTTGTAAAAAATTTATAACTCTAACCATTAAAGAGCTTTTAATTAAATTGATATTCAAAGAATTTCAAATCATGAATTTGATTCAATGATCACCATTCTTAAAGTAACATGAGTTCATTTAAATATCATTATAAAAAAACTGAGAAAGGATGAAAAGCAAGTTCAAACATGATGTTGCAAATGGGAAATGCGATTGTGGTGGAGCATAACCTTCACTTGTTCAACCAAAAGGCCCTACTTTCCCTAGAATGGCGGGTGTCCCGTTGGATTAGGGTTTTTATCCGCATTCTCTCCCCATATCTCGATCATTTCTCGTATCAGGACTCCTTTATCAATGAGATTTTCTATATCTTCCATCAACGGTATGCACTTGTCAGTGGGATGACCTAATGCCCCCATATAAAAATCACAAGCACTATTCGGGTCGTAGCCATAAGCGGATGGGCTAGTCTTCATTCTTAATGGCCTTTGAGTGAGGTACTGATTCTTGATTAAAGGGGATAACAAGTCAAAAATGGGCACTTGAAAAACCTTGAGGGTCGTATTTTCCCAAGACATCTTCTGCGGCCAGTCTCGGACTACCTCTCCTTTAACTTTCTTCTTGTCACTTCCCACTTCTATCTTCTTTTTTAGCGTCAGAGAGGTCTCAAGAGTTGAGTCCTTTATCTCTGCTTCACATATCTTGCTTTCCTTGATTTTATTTTTCTCCTTTTCAACACTCTCTTTGGCATGTACTTCACTTGTTTCAACCCCATCAACTTCATTCTGGCAATTAATTTTCAACTGCTGAGCATCCACCTCTATAACTCCATGAGCCAAAAGATCTCGAACCTGTCGCTTGAAGTTGCTACAATTCTCGATGGAGTGTCCTCGGGCTCCAGCATGATATTCACAAGTAACATCCTCATTATACCAACTCGGATAAGGGGCAGCAAAGGCTTGGCCAGACGTGGGACAATCAGTTGGGCTTGGAGCAACTTTGGATATATCTGGCTATATGAAAGCTCTTTTGATCTCACTTTCTCCTTGCCGTTATTATAATCATATTGAAGACCTTGTGACTGACCACTGGAACATTCGCTTTGAAGGCTTAACGTTTGACCAACATCTTGGGAGAGACATTGATTTGCAGATCTCCCTTCATCGACAAGTTTTGAGCTTCCGGGGAGCTTAGGTTTTCCATTTTCAAAGCATAACAACACTTCCGTGATGAAGTTTTGAACTTTAAATCTCAGGATCGTACAATCTTCTGTAGAGTGGCTAAACTCTTGATAATGATAACCGCATGATCTTTTGACACCTTGCCAGTCTGGATGCAAATAAGTGTTTTACCTCGGAGGAACAGGCTTTAAGAGCCCACTTTCAAAGAGAAATGGTAACAAGTCTGAATATGAGATCGAAATCGAAATCAGAGGTGTCCTCTTCTTCTTCTTTCTATTCTTTTTGGCCTTCTTTACTGGCACTTGAACCTCCTCTATGCCTCTTTTCTTTGAGTCCGGTTCCACTTTCGTATTAGAAGTTTCACCCTTAACTTTTGCTTTTCGCAGTATGATCTCCGTAGCATCTTCTGGAATCTTACTTAATTTTTGGAGTTGACTTGAATTACCACATCCCCTAACAGGTTCTTGATCAGTTGCTATCATCACATTGGCTGCACCACTAACATTCAGATTCTCACTCGAAGTCTTCATCTGTTCTTGATCATTTGCTATCATCACATTGGTTGCACCACTAACATTCAGATTCTCACCCGAAGTCTTCATATTTTCTTGTATAATAGGGTCATCTGATGATTTCTCCCCATATATCATTGTAATCATCATGCTCATCAACTTGGACATCTGTCCCTTGGATTCAACTTGGAACTTCCTTGCTTCATCAATCATTTCTTGTTGGGTCCTTACGAGTTGTTCTTGAATTATCTCGATCTTACTAACTCATGCTAAGATCTCATTCATTGTTGTCTATCTTTCCAGAAACACGTCTCAGGGTAACTTCAATTTAATTTCAGAGCTTCTGCCACATCATCCTTCACGAGTTACTCTCATATTTTCATGATTTATGCATGTAAAAATGCTTAAATTAAAGCGATGTGAATACAAATGTGGATGCAAAAATGCAAATGCAAAATGTGTTAATCCCAAAAGTGACCACTATAGAACAACCTTCATTTAGACAACAAGATTTCACTACACCATGTAATCAAAATACAATTGTGATTCTTCATTTCATTGAACCATACTCTTCATGGAATCTGGCATTGCATCTCCAAAATGGTCGGCGTATTTTATCACATTTGATGAAATCGATTGTCCTTGAATTGAATCTTGGGATCTCCATCTCCACTTTCAATGGAAAGTGCTCTTCACGTCTTTGTGAAGGGTCTTCTCGTCCTTTACATTACTGCATCTATCTCCTAAGGGAACATCTTTAGGATGTCTTTCTTTGTGGATCAGTCTTCAATCAGTTTCAAATTTCTTCATTCATCGGATGTCCTTCTTCATGAATCGTTCTTCACTCAGGTTCAAATTTCTTCATTCGTCGAATGTTCTTCTTCATGAATCATCTGAATGCCTCTGGATCTCCAGATTTTGATTACATGGTTAAGAATTTCTTGTCTCATTATGACCAGCCTTCTTATTAGTCAATCACTTGTGAATTAACACCTTGTGATGACATGAAGATGTGAATGCAATAAAATCAAAATAAAATAGACATGGAACAAAAATGGGTTAGTGCACATAATATAAACAACAAAATAAGTACCATAAACATCAAATAAAACCTACCCTCACATGTTGGCTACCCAATCATGCTTTAGTAGATCCTACCCAACATGATATCTACCCTCATGCTTTGTTTGAACATTAAAACCCTAACCGCATGATATCTAATTCGCATGTTTTCTTGACAAATAAACCTAACCTTATGATATCTAGTTCACATGCATTTATTCGAAAAAACGAAAATGAATGCCTCAAAAAGCTTTTCCTTGTGTACCCTCCTCACGGGACTCTTAAGGGTCGGGTTTGGCTCGACCTAAGTTTGGGCTCTATGTTCACTATATGCTTGGTTCGGTTCTAAAGTAATTTGTTCTCAAATTGTCTTTTTCGGTGCCCCCTTGGGCTGCCGAACCCTCAATCCTGGCCCATCATAGGCTTTAGGGGATCGAGTTCAATTTCGAGGGAACACACCCCCTTATGTCCATGCGGAGGTGAATACCATCGCGAGGACCATAAGGGGTGAGCTCCAGGAGCGATCCACTATCCCATGTGGAGGTGAAAACCACACGAGGGCATAGTCTTTCACTCCTACTTAATTAGGATGGAGCGGGGTTTTAGCTCATGTCATGAAAATGCAACTATGCAGTGTGTGAGGAAAAGCGAAAAAACACATAATAAAAGCACTCAAAAATCAATTCTCAATTCACAAATAATCTGAAACCATTAGCAAACAGATCAGTACAACTATTTAATTGTTAATCGAATTAAATCAAAATACAAACAAAACTTATTAAAACCCAAACAATGGATAAAAAACCAAATTAAAACAAATTTATAACTTCAATTGTAAAGACACTTAATTAATCGACTATCGGCCTGACTCTCTAAGAAAAATCCCTAGCAGAGTCGCCAAGCTGTCGAAACGATTTTTTTTCTAAAAGGTGAAAAAAGGTGAGATTTTGAAAACCACATCAATTTTTGAATTATCTCTTTCAATTGACTTTTAATTTAAAAATAAATGCGATTTAAAAACCTTTCGTTTCGAAAAAATTTGGATTTCTTTTACGATCGAAAAAATACGGTTCAAAGAGTCGCCACCAATATTTGATTAGGGTGTGATTGGGCACCCAAAAATATTTGTTATTTTAAATAAAAATTAATTTTAATTAAAGCAACAAATTAAGGTCTGCGTTATCAAAATCCGAGTTCAGGAGTCGGTTACGTGCGGGGAAGGATTAGCACCCCCACAACGCCCTAAATCGGTACCTAACTGATTAATTAACGTCTTTGCAATGAACTTTACAAATTCAAATTTAATTTGACTTTTAATCCCATAAAACAACAAATATGAATTTTACAATATTCAAAAGCACTCAAATAAATTAAATTAAAATTACCAAGTCGTTTTAGAAAGATAAAGAATGTTCAATTATTTACAAATATCGAGACCAGATCTTAAAAGCTATAACAACCTTTTCTCGATAAATTTAAATAAACGAACATTTCATTTTCTTTCGTTCCCAAATTTTAAGTGACGAATCAATTTTTTTTGTTTCACTTCCGGGATACGCTTTTAATTTAAAATAGTCAAAACAGCTCTCTAATCAGTTAAGACAAGCCGCTCAAGACAATTTTAAATTAAAAGGGTATTACCCTTAGTCCGATTATGTAATAGGTCGAGTTTTGCACGTGAGGCTATCATGCAAATTATGCAAAAAGTATGTCATGCCAAAAATTAATTAAACAAAATTAAAAAATATCATACAATTTGACATACAAGAAATTACATATATTTTAATTAAAAATCATAAACCATGCATACTAACATACAATGTACAAATATGACTCAAATATAAAAACAAAACATAACATGCTAAACTAAAAATTTAAAAAGTATATACATAAATGTAATAACTAAATTTAAATATACATAAAATTAAATTTATAAATCAGAAATGAATCAGTGACCTAAACATGAAATACTAAATTAGCGACCTAAATATAAAATACACATAAATAACAGGGTCTGATATAAGATTTATCCTATTCAGCTCAAGCTAAAATAATATGAAAAATTAAATAAATAATGCCTACACATTCGAAAAAAATCAGAAAATTAAAACAAATAAAGAACTTCTTTAAAAGAATGCACCTAAATAATGCGGTGACTAAAAAGTTAATTAACCCAAACTATTACAATGACTAAATCCTAATTTATCCAAAAAAATTACTATTTAACTTTAAAAATAATAATAATAAGTAATTTGTTAAAACATAAGTGCGCCTAAATCTGGGGGACTAGAACCTAATTTATCCTAAAGTTATAACATATAACCTAAGTTAAAAAACCTAAGTCAATTTGCTAGAACCAAATACCCAGTCGTTCACTCTTTCTTCTTCATCTCTCTCTGCCTCTCTTCTCCAAACTCATATTATCGTGAACCCTAAAACCTTTATTTGTTTTTACTCCACTCTCCCACGCTCGAAACTTCAACCACCATAGCCATCTGCCGACCCCCTAAAGGCGACCACACTAAACCCCGACTGCTACTGGACTTCAACCGAAGCCAAACGATCACCTCTATCGCTCGAGTCTCTCCACCCCGATGGCTTCAACTCCGACGACCAACTCTTCCACTAGGTAAATCGACTCCTCTCTTCTTATTTTATTTTGGTATTGTTAAACTAAACCTGACACTTCTTTCTTGACTATGGAATCCACACAGAGAACAAATGGGGTCAACAAGACCCCCTCCTTTTTGTATTTAAACAAACTGGGTAAGTCCCCAATCCTTTTCTAAATTTTAGTTTTACAAAGCAATTGCGCACACACACAAAGACAACAAAAACGAACTGGAAAACGAAAGGAACTGAGGAAGAATTCCTCGGAAAAATTGTACCTTTGCTGCTTTATCTGTTTTTGAATTATAAGATTACACAATTGTTTTCTTTCGTATTCCGTTTACAGTGTGGAATTGTTGATAGTTAGCCTGGTTCTTTGCTTCTCCTACTCTCGTGATAACTGATCTTTCTCGGTCTCTTCGTGTGAAAACTTTCTGATTCTTCCTCCTTCAGAAAATGGTCTCCGTTTTGCTTTTTGTTCTGTGATGCTTGATAATGATTCCCCTTCCGTTCTTACTGTGTGTTTTTGTGAATGTCCATAGCTTTTTTTATCAATCCCCTGTAAAACTTTTCTTTTGCATCTCCCCCCCCTTTTTTATTCTAGGGTTAATTACAACCTAAAAACCGACCCTTACAGTTTTCTCATTGCTCACGTATCCCTCCCACGATCTAA
>NW_024062508.1:0-62581 GCF_006381635.1 Hibiscus syriacus
ATGAACAACACTCCTTAAACTATTAAGATTCTTCATGATTCTAGTATTTGTATATTTAAATATGTAAGAATCTATATCTTTCTAAATATTATAATATAATGATGCTAATTAAATTAAATTTTAGAAGCCTTGCCCCAATTTTTCAAAGCTGGAATCAAATATCGATTAATGTGTCTTTATGTCTCCTTGCAAAACGATGTAGTTTAAAGGAAGCACCGGTATATATAAATTAAATAGGAATGTCATCGTATGAAAAATTACTTGTAGGAAAACAAGACTACAGTTTTTTGAAGGTATTTTGAGTGTCGGTATTCCCCAATCTTAGCCTTTTCAAAATCATAAGTTAGCATTCAGATCACAAACTTGTACCCTCATTGGTTATCTCATAACACAAGGGATATCTGTGTTTGACAGATAACGGGAGGATTTATGTGCCTTGTCACCTTGTGTTTGATGAGTCAGTTTTTCCTTCTGCAATTAACAATAGAAAGGAAAGCCCAAATGCAATTGAAATAGAAAAAGAGACAACAGAAGAGGGTCAATACATGAATGAAACCAAAATTGATTGGAAATTATTGAAGATTATATATATATATATATATATATATATATATATATATAAATAAAAGAGCCTGCCTACCGCCATGCAATGAAGTTTCTACTCTCTTCACTGTCATTTTGTAAATCTTTGTTGAAGTCTAACATAAATACTAATATGATTCTTGGAAGTGATTCCAGCTCTAACAAGAAAAAGAAAAAAAAGAAGAAGAATCTTTTATGCATCGATGGAATAGACACTGGTGTTATCTTTTGCTTCAATTGATAAGAAATGAGACCACTGTTCATTCCATCAATGCATGAAAGATGGGTTATCTATTTCTCACCTTTCTTGTTCTTCTTCTTCTTGATGGAGCTGGAACCATTCCCATAAATCATAAACTCGAATGCATACGGAAACGAAGATGAGCATCAGGCAGTGGTATGCAATACAAGACCTTCTCATCAATCAACTCATGACTCGTCTTAAACCGTTCAATTTTCTTCTTCTCCCTCTTCATCCCTTTAACCGCCAACTCATTCAAACCCACGGCATTCTTCGTATAACTGAAAAATGTATAAATATAAGAATTTCGTTCATTTTGGGAGTAAGGGAAAGTTTCAGCATGTATATATAAAGAGTTTAAGTTCTTGGTGTCAAAATGTCCAATTAGTATTGATTTTTTTTTACTTCTTTAAATTTTTATTTTGTTTATATTAAAGTGTTGAGTGGTGCAGTTAATTAACTTTGTACACGTACTTGTGTTATGAAATTGAAATAATAGTAGTGTTTTAATAATTTTATCATAGTAATTTCTTTAATCATCTTTAACAATGATCATAGTTATTGGATAACAAACCACACATTTAAGGGCAACACATGTTCTATTTGGAATTCAAACTAAAAATTTATTTGTTTTTTATTGAGAAAAGCATGACTTGTAAAATTTGAAGTTTATTGATTTTATTGATTAGATGTGAAATTGTGATATTTACATGTGTGTATTAAGTGGAAAAAATTGAAGTTGACAGTTTTGACTAGGTGGAAAATAATGTCAAATTGATGTCTATGTATGTTTTTTTTTCTCTTAAGATAAAGCTTTTATTTAACAAGTCCAGCAATTATTCGCACAGAAGCGAAATCAACACTCCTATTGCACCGATTACATAAACTTGTACCCATAACTTTTGCTCCTCTGTGCAGATAAAGTGTTCATACTAACTATTACTCAGTCAAAAACTTGGAGCAAAGTCAAATCAATCTACTTTTGTCACAAAGTAGTTGATCTTGATTTTAAACAAGGAAATTGTTGTTAAAACATTAAGTAGTAAGTTTTGAAACTTTATTCTATTGCTTATGTTTCATTATTAGATATTTCTGCGAAGACCAATATTTTATTATTTTCTATCTATTCATTGGAGCTGCCACAGGCTCCCTCTCTTTCAATTCTATTACCTGCCTTGATTCTTGCCAAACTCTGTCTTTTGAAGAAATTAACCTACTTAAGTTTTTATTAAAATATAGTGAAAACCCAGAAAGTGAGGATTAAGATAGTCATTGCAAGCTAGAAATACTCAAGGGGATCCTGCCATGGAGAGGATGCAGGAAAACATAATACATTCAGAAAAGCACCCACGCAGCAATAGATATATAACAGCTATAGAAAAGGGCCTGCCTACACCATGTCATGAAGTTTTCTGCTCTCTCCACTGCTTGTTCTGCAACAAAAATCCCTCAAAGAGTTCTCTTTTTTTTTACCTTTTCTGCAAATCTTTTTCGAACTCTCTCGTAGGTCCTAATGAACCACCATGGTCTTCCAGTTGCAAATATAATGTATCCGTTACCCAGTCCCAGCTCCACCCCACATCCATATCTCATCAATATTGAAAATTTCCAATTCAATTCGTCATCATTGTCTCTATCAAATTTGGATGGAGTTTCTCATCATTATCACAACTTTTTGATAATGGCAATCCATATAATCCCAAAGTTTCCTACGTAGAAATCATTTGTGAAAGTATCAAATTGTTTTCCTTGAGGAATGAGTCCCTCTAGATTATCATGATAAAGGTTTAACACTTCTAAGAATCCAAGATTTTTCAACTCCATGGGAATTCTTCCTTGGAGCTTGTTTGATGAGAGATCTAATGATTCGATTTCTAACAATTCACCAAATGATGATGGGATAGGACCTGTTAAACAGTTATGAGAGAGGTTTAGGACAACCAGTGAGTGAAGCTCACCGATTGTTTCTGGAATTTCTCCCATGAATTGATTGCTGGAAAAATCAATAGTTGTCCATATGGTTAATAGTTTCTCAAACTCTGTTTCCAATCCTTTTGTTGTAAAAAATAAATCTTGCGCATAATTCCACTATACACCTGGTAATATATCTAGCATGTACTCCAGTTTATCTTTCTTTTCATATCCTTCTCTAATGTCATGCAAATTTTCAAAAAGGTTCATAGGTAAGTTGCCACTGAAGTTACTATGAGAAATATCAATAACATGCAGACAAGTGAAGGAAACTGTAATATCAGATCTATCCATTTGTCCATTGAATCTGTTCAATCTCAATATAAGAAATTGTAGGTGATGCAAATTTCCTAACCACTCCGGGATAGTGTCATTCAAATAGTTATTTTCAACATTGAGAAGTTTCAAATCTTTACAGTTACCCAAAGATCGTGGTAGTGACTCTTTTAGTTGGTTTGCTGATTAGAAAACTTTGTAAGGTGCAATCTTTAACAAAATTTTCAGGTATTTCACCATGAAAATTATTTATCCGTAGGTCAAGGTGTGAAAGGGAAGAACTCATGTTTCCACTGCACTCTGGAATTGTTCCATCCAAACCATTTTTCCACAAAGGGAGAGCCATAAGGGAACTCAAATTGCATATTGAGAAAGGAATTTGGCCTTGCAGAAAATATGAAATAGAGTTTGAATTCCCAATCCTATGAGTACCCTGCAACCTTACTTCACGCACCTATTCCATTAGAAATCGTGTTCCACTTCCTCTAAGAATACAATTTCTCGAATCGCTTCATCCCTTGAGCCTTGGATTTGAATTCTCAATTTATTTCCCAGTTCTAAGGCTTTCTTAGCTTCTTTTAACAGAAAATTTTGTCTCGCTTGCACGTCTGAATCGGATAAAGACCTACCTTCTAGCTCAAATTTAACCAAGACTTTTTCTTGTTTCTTCTTTTGCTCAAGATCTGCCCCCTTCTCTTCTTCTCCAATTTAGCCAAAACTTTCTCCTGAAGCTTTACCAACGAGCCATATCTTTTTTGTTTACCTAGACGTGGCCTAGCTTGAAGTTCATGTAGAAATCTAGTATATTCATTTGAAGTACTAACATCCATATCTTTTTTGTTTATCTTCCTTCTTTAATTCTGTTTCCCCAACTTTCGTTTTTATGATTTTTTCCCGTGTATCCTTCTTTAATCTCTTCATCATCCTTTTCACACGTGCTTCTTGATTTGAGCAACGGAGAATTACTTCTTCTAGACTCCTCCGATGTACTATTTTCTGGCGACAAGTGATGTTCCCGGCGTCTGTTTTCTTTTATAGGACTCACCTCACAATTTTGAATACCCAATCTCTATTCTGACCAGGAAATTTTCCCTCCCCACTTCTAGTTCAACTATACCATCAGTTTTCTTCCCATCAATTTTCTTCCCATCAATTTTCTTCCTCTGTCTAATGGATACTAGCAAATTGACCTTACATAATCAATACTTTGACAAGCATTCTCTTCCAGTGCTTCCAGATTTCCCCATAATGCGGCTAATCTTTAAAAGTTAAATTGTTCCAACACTGAAGCGGTATAACTGAAACTTGAATCCAAGTAATTCGTTCCAGCAAATGTAAGCTTCCGTCCATGGTTCTACCTCAATGAAAATTTCCTTTAAGTAAGACCACTTTAGATTTTATAAGAGTTTATACAATTCCTGATCCTTGATCTTGATCAAGAAGCTTCGACCACCCAAGCTCTTGATGTTAATTTCTCCCAGCCCTCATTTGTGATGTGATCTACCAATGGCGGATCTAAAAATTAATAAATGGGTTCAAAATTTAATACTCATTCTTTAAAAAAAATGGATATGCAAATTTCTCTTTTTTCCCTTTTCCCTACTACAATAAACTAAATTTATTATTTTCGAGAAATAATGGGTATGCAATTGCTCCCCACCTTATCCACATTCATCCTCCCCTGCGGTCTACAATTTTGTTAGAGTTGCAGACCAGGGATTTAAATTATGGTTGCGGTCGTATTTTCGATGGCGTTGCGTTTATCCCGATTACAGATATAACAGATGTATTGTGATCATTACGAGTATCGCGGTCGTGAATTTTTCTAAATGAGTTGATTTTTTAATAAAAAAGCTGATTTTTTTTAAAATAAAATGGTTGAATAGCGGTCTGATATTGCCGCGATTGGCTGTAATCTGTTAAATTAGATTTTTGATTCACTGCTATTAATGTGATCCCGCTTCACACTATTATTTTTTACGATAGTGGTTTCGGACACTGCTGTGACTGTGATATAGTGACCGCTATGCCGCTATTTGAATCCCTGCTGCAGACTGTAGCCATAGTTCCTACAAGGCATTTCTCCAACCTCTGAATTGTTTCTTCTTAAATATGGCCCTGAATTCTCTTGTATCTCATACTATACTGTGTATTTATTTCTCTACTGCTCATAATTTTTGTTTCTTCATCTTGGTCCTTTTGTTCCTCTTCTTGCTTCTCTTTGTCATTACATTTTCTACTCCCCTGACCACCAGATTGTTACCTTTAGTATCTTTCAGCGAGGCTTGATCTTGTCCATTGCCAACCTTTCTCCAACTCCTTGATTTTCTTTCATATTTGGCTATTTACACTTTAATTTTAAACCCATACAATACGAATCCCTTCAACCTTTCGATCACCCTGTCTGCATCCGTCCTATTGTATAATCTTACAAAACCAAAACGCTTTCTCTATCTGTCTAGCTTTCGTACTATGTAAGAATTGACAACATCCCCATGCCTTCCAAAGACTTGTCTCAATCCGTGCCATTGTAAGGTTGTTGGAATGTTTTGGACAAATACAATAACTGTCTAGGGATGGACTGGATTATGATGACAGTCGCAAGTTGCTTCCATGGTGATGTGAGCTGCTATAGGATAGTTGGCAGTGAGGAAAAATATCCCAATGGATAATTATGTTATGGGTAAATTACACCGTTCCTCACTGTACTTTACTCTTTATGCTATTTTGCTCACTCTCCTGTTATTTCTCTAACGTCGTTAACGTTGGCCACCGTTGATCACCGCAGATGGTGATCGTTCGGTCTCAAATTTTATGGGTCGCTTCAACTCGACATTGTAAGTCTGAATCCAACCTCTATTTTGTCGAAACTTGCTTCGAAGTCCACGTTTTTTAGATTGAAAGTGAGGAAGATTCACGGGGTTTGGTAAATCTTCCAGTGAAAAAGCCACTAGATTTAGACTCAGGGGGTCGAGATGACCCAACCCATGAAATTTGAGATCGAACGACCACCATCAACAACGGTGGACGGTGACCGGAATGAAAATGACGAGGGGACACGTGGTATTTCTTGTGCCATGTCATAACACTATTAAATAATTAACGGCAGAGTGAGAAAATGATTCACTCTGTAAAGTTTTGTGAGCAAATTAGAAAAATTAAAAATACAGTAAGCAAAGTAAGAGAAAGAGTAAAGTATAGCGAGAATCGATGTAATTTACTCTTATATTTATTAATATAATCACAAATTAGAAATAAATAAATAATTTTTAATCTAAATTTCTTAAAACTCCATATAGTGCAGGGATTCATCCAAGCACAATATAAAGGAAAGTCCAAAATGCAATGGAAATAGAAAAGAACCACAAAAGAGGGTCAATACATGAAACCATACTTATAGTTTTGGGTTAATTATTTGGAAATTATTGAAGACAAACTGTATACAAAACAACTATAGATAAGGGTCTGCCTACCACCATGCAATGAAGTTTTCTTCTCTGTTCGCAGCTCGGTCTGCAATAAAAATCTATCAAGAGTTCTCTTTTTTTGCAAATCTTTGTTGAACTCTCACGTAGATCTTAATGAACCACCATGGTCTTTCAGTTCTGAATACAATGTATCCCATGCTCAATCCCAACACCAATCCACATCCATACCCCATCAATATAGAAAATTTCCAATTCAATCCATCATCATCATCAACATCTCTATCAAATTTGGTTGGAGTTCCCTCATCATTATCACAACTTTTGGATAAAGGCAATCCACATAAACCCAAGTTTCCTATGTAGGAATCATTACTGAAAGTATCCAATTGTTTGCGTTTAGGAATATAGGTCCTTCCAAATAATTATGAGAAAGGTTTAACACATCCAAGAATCCAAGATTATTCAACTCCATTGGAATCTTTCCTTGGAGCTTGTTTGATGAGAGATCTAATGATTCAAGCTTTGAAAAATCACCAAATGACGATGAGATAGAACCCTTCAAACAATTGTGAGAGAGGTTTAGGACAATGAGAGAATGAAGCTCACCAATTGTTTTAGGAATTTCTCCCAAGAATTGATTGTTGGAAAAGTCAATTACCATCTAGCTGGTCAGTAGTACTTGAAACTCTATTTCGAACCCTTTTATTGTAAAAGACAAATCTTGCACATAATACACTGTTTCGTCAGCAAATTCATCTTTCATATACTCTGGTTCAACTTACTTTCCATCCCCTTCTTTAATAGCATGCAAATTTTCAAAAAATTTGGTAGGTAAGTAACCACTGAAGTTATTATGACAAAGATCAATGGCGTGCAAATGAGTGAAGGAAATTGCAATATCTGAGCTATTCACTTGTCCATAGAATCTGTTCGATCTCAAGATGAGAACTTGTAGTTGATCCAAATTTCCTAACCAAAATGGGAAAGTATCATGTAACTTGTTTTCCCCAACGTCAAGAAGGTGCAAATCTTTGCAATTACCCAAAGATTGGGGAATTGACCCTTCTACATGATTGTTGTTGATCCGAAAAGTTTGTAACTTGCAATGTAACACCCCAATTTAGGGGCTAAATTTTAGAAATTATAAAGCATTGGATATAATTGGTATTTTGGAAGAAAATTGAGTATTAAATTGTAAAATTGTAAAGTTGGCAGACCATTTTAAGAAGTGCAGGAAGTTCAGTGACTAAACTCATGGTTTACCCATTTTTTATGGGATGAATTATAAACCCCCCATTTCTCGTATGTTTCTGCAGAATTTTATCATTTTCTCTCCTCCGGTCAACCAACTTTGATCTTCGATCTACTCACCATCCAGCGTCCGTTTGATAAACTGAAACTACCATCATGTTCGTTGTCAACCAATGAACAAAACCCTTCAAACCTTTCGTTATGAATCGTCGTCATTCGTCGTTAATTTCAGTTGCAAGTATCATCAGTTTTAACTCGATTTTAGTTGGTTTTTCATCGATTCACGACAATCCGTTTTCGACACCTCCCACACCAACGTGTTCCTTACATCGTTTCGAGTCCGCCGATGTCCTTCGTTTCTCCTTCGTAGCTGGTGCATGGAGGGGTAAGAAAGTCAAAGTTTTCGATGTTTTAGAATCGAGTTTTCTGCCGTTCAAAATTGTCAACCGAGCTTGGTAAGTGTCTCAAACTGCATTAAAATAATTTTGAGGAATTTTTTCGCGAATTTTTCGACACCGTATCACTGTTCACGCGCGCCACACGTAGGGTGTTAATTTATTAATTAATTTCTCTTAGTGTGATATTTGTGCAAAATTCGGGTGTTAGTTTTGTAAATATTTGTAGAATGTGGCTAATTTTGTAATTAATTATGTTAGGATGTTGTTTGTGTAAAACGGTTGACTGTTGACCATTGACTTGCGTTGACCGTTGACCGGCGTTGACTATAGTTGACCAGAACTTTGATCGGCGTTGACCGGCCATTAAACGGCCGTTGACTTTTTTTGGGTACACCTATTCTGACATTTTTCGACGTCCTGAGTTCGATTCTGCAGTCCGTTTTTTGAAATTCAGAGTTCAAAGCCTTGAAATTGCCAGTCAAACCCGTTGACTTTGACTTTGACGAAATTCAAAAATTTTGAAAAGTCATATTTTATATTTTCGACGTCCCGAATCCATTTTTGCGATATGCTTCACCAAACTCGAACTCGGTAAGCTATTTTGACAGATTTATCACCCGATTCGATCCGTTTTTTCGAAATTAAGCTCCGTTTTAATGTAATTTCTGTTGATATGTATCTGAGAAATTATTGGAATTGATTTCAAGATCGAGGGCATTCAAATAGATTTTAATGGTTGATCAGTATGGCACAGAAATCGAGGTAATACATTACTACCTCTTTATGCTTTATAGAACATGTTGTTAATGGTAAAAATACATGGATGTATATGATTAGACTATGATGCCTGTTTGATTATGGATGGACTCAAACCGAATACGGTTTAAGCGATAAATTATGAGAATACTTCGGTTTAAAATTACAAAAATACCCTTATGTGGTAAAAAGACAAGAATTGACTATGGGAGTTGAATAATAAAACTTTGGGCTTATCTGTATAGTTATGTAATTTTTATATTCGGTCTGAATGTCGTAAAAAGTCAGAAATTGAATGTAAATATGATGGTTCGTATAAGAAATTAGAAGTGGTTAAGGAATAATTTAAAGTTCAGGGATTATTGGGAAAAACATTTAACTCTGGGATCTCTAAATTCTATTTATCCTTGTTAAGAGTTTTAATACCGAAGTTACCTGGTTGAGGAATTGAGGAAATGCCCTTGAGAGGTAAAAATAGTCCGAGCTGACTGTGAATGAGAAAGAACCCTGAGAATTCGTACATTAAATTGATAAATTCCTGATTTAGTTGTTGAGATCCTATTTTTGTATGGAAATTTTCTGATAACATGTTAGTAACATCTGAGAGTGCATTTTAACCTGGAAATCTCTGAGTGTAGTATGTACATGAAGAATATTATATAGATGGTAATCTTTTGTCATAATTTTCTGAAAGGATTGAAGTAAATGATAAGTTTGAATTTAATAGTAAGATCGGATAGAAGAAAATGATTGAAATACACTGTATCTGTAAAATGAACAAAATTCCCCTGGAATGGGAAATGACTCAAGAATATCACCAAGACTAGGAATGAATGGTTATCCTCAAGCTTTGACATGAATGGAAAACCACTGAGCACAAAATGACTAAAATACCCTTATGGACTAGATTAAGTAGATGTTTTGGATTAATTAAGGAACCCCGGTAAATATGGGTGTTCTGCTACCATTAAAGGTTATGGAATAACTTAAGTGAGCCGATCAACCCTAATGATATGTCAGTACCTGAACGGTATAGATATACTTTAATGTGTGTTTGACTTATCAAGTTTGGCGATGATAATTTTAGAAGTATTCAGCTCAGTTCAACTATAGATCACATTCAGTACTAAGAATTTGATATTTGCATGAAAAATCAATCACGAATACCGAACTAAAATGAACAAAAGTACAATATGTATCAATAATTCAGGAAAACGTCCAAATTACCCTGGAAAACTCTAAAGTAACAAGAATTGACTTGACTATTAATTTGACTAAGTAACCTCAATGATTGAGGATTAAGTAAGTGATTTAGATAAGTCTGGAAACTCTGATGAGTTTACATAGTGTACTATTCCTATGGATTATGAACCACAAATCAAGTATGTTGACATTTCCTAATATCGTTGAAATGTGGAAATGAAATAAAAACCGTGGAATATCTGTTCGTTCCCTTAATTTTATTCAGTGATGATTCTGAAGAGAATCTTTGGATAATAAATTTTAGTATTAAAGAGTGAGTACCCTTGAAGGGCAAGGATTTGACCAGTCCATCGGCATCAGTTCTAGGAGTTTTTTGATAATCCGATCGATCAATATAAATGGTAAATGCACTGAATCTTCATTTCTCCTTTATCAGCTCAAATCACTCCGATCATGTCTGATTCACACAAGTAACTCGGATGCAAAGGTTTCTGTATATTCCAACTTTGTTGAGTAATAAAATTACTCTCCATAAATATGAATCTATAACTCATGTGTATAAATGTTCATGAACACCTTCCTGATACACTTGAATCATAGTGGAATTCTAAAGTATCGATTTTAATTCTAATTTGAACAAATAGTAATTAACTCTTTTTTAATAGGACCTCGTTCCTGGGATCTGATCAAAAGACATCAGTTTCATGTTATCTATGCTGATAACTGCAAAATGCCTCTGATAAGTACTGGGATTTCTCTAGTGTGTTCCTTATTTTTTTTAATAAATTGTTTTGTTATTTTAACATGAGGTACACTGAAACATATGGTTACTGTTTTATGGATGCACCGACTTAATGGTGATGGATTATGGATTTGTATCACGGTATAAATTGTATCATGGAGATACAGATTTGTATATTACAGCTCTGATCAAGTTGGAAAATTTTTATGGACCTAATGTGACTCTTAGGTAGGCTCTACGGCCTTGAGATCATTCTCGGGTAGGCCCTGCGGCCCTAAGATGTGTTCTTAGGTAGGCCCCGTGGCCCCAAACTTTCTTGGTAGGCTTTCAGGCCCTAAGATGTTCCCTTAGGTTAAGTCTTTGTACGATGGTTTTAAAATACAAGTTTAAAAAGCTCCACTACAGTATGGTTTATGGGATTTACTGAACTATCATTTGATTAGTGTACCTATTATGATTTTATCGTACTGATGGAACACACTAGACATCCTATTCGATCTCCTGAAAATGTGATACTATGAATGCTTCCTATGAACTGAGATATTCATGGCTTCTATTCATTGAACTACCAGTGAAACTCCAACTTATTCTGAAAACCGATATACATTTGATTAAATAAGAAACGATATGGAATTCCATTTATCGGCATGTCTTGCAGCATCATCTGGTAGTTCTGTGTTACTGAGCTTTACGAAGCTCACTCTATTACTCACCATTGCATGTTAAAAGAGTTGTACCAGTGCAGCTATCAAATTCAGTAAGGGAGTTCTTCTGGCGTTGCTTGGAGAGTATGGTACATGTTATTAGAGGGCATATAATTGTATTTTGTTTTATATACGAGTCTGAAAATTTATTTTATTTTGAATATGGATAAATTTTATTTCGTGTTCATAAATGATTTTATGAGTTTACATGTTTTAAGAAAAAGTTTAAAATTTTCTGCTATTTTTATGGTGGGTTACTTCGGTGGCCCTAATGTGACACTCCAGATCGGATCGGGCTATCCGCATCAGTCTGAGGGGGTTACATTTAGTGGTATCAGAGCCATGTTTGAGTCAAAGTTTTTAAGATATACCGACCAATCGAATTTCAAAACGATGTCTGACCAGTACATGCCCTTAGACTACAATAGTATCTCTATGAGCCGGAACTCCAGGGCTGAGTCCCTATCTGTAACGAGTAAACCGAAGTTTCTATCCGTTAAGGTTATACTTGTACAAAAAGGAATACTAGTAACATCTGTCTAAACGCTGTAAAGTACCTCACAAGGAATGTGAGAGTTAAACATCTCAGAAATTCTGACTCAACTCCGAAAATGAAATTGGGGTATGCTACTGCTTTATGAGCCTATTCTCATAACCAAAACTGAATTGATTACTCAAGAAAATTTTCGTTCGGATTCTTTTATTGAAATGAGGGAGAGTTCTGATAAGAATGTATACTCAGTTGGTTAAAGATTAGTGGAGGATTCGCATTTTTATAAGAGCAACATGAAAGTTATGGAATAATTGATGGAAGTTTCATTTATGCAATTATGTGATATGAATATATTTCGAGGACGAAATTCTTTTTAGGGGGAAGAATTATAACACCCCAATTTATGGATTAAATTTTAGAAATTATAAAGTATTGGATATAATTGGTATTTTGGAAGAAAAAAAGGATTAAATTGTAAAATTGTAAAATTGTAAAGTTGGTAGACTATTTTAAGAAGTGTAGGAAGTTCAGGGACTAAACTCATGGTTTACCCATTTTTTTATGGGATGAATTATAAACCCCCATTTCTTGTATGTTTCTCCAGAATTTAATCATTTTCTCTCCTTCGGTCAACGACATTTGATCACTATTCTACTCACCGTCCGGCGTCCGTTTGATAAACCGAAACCACCATCATATTCGTTGTCAACCGATGAACAAAACCCCTCAAACCTTTCGTTATGAATCGTCGTCGTTCGTCGTTAATTTCAGTTGCAAGTATCGTCGGTTTTAACTCGATTTTAGTTGGTTTTTCATCGATTCACGATGATCCGACCATCTATTTTCGAAACCTCCCACACCATCGTGTTCCTTGCATCGTTCCAAGTACACCGGTGTTCTCCGTTTCTCCGTCGTAGCCGGCGTGTGGAGGGGTAAGAAAGTCAAAGTTTTTGATGTTTCAGAATCGAGCTTTCCGCCGTTCAAAATTGTGAACCGAGCTTGGTAAGTGTCTCAAAATGCCTTAAAATAATTTTGAGGAATTTTTTCGGGAATATTTTGACACCGTATCACTGTTAACGCACCGCAACTACGCGTAGGGTGTTAATTTTGTAATTAATTTTTCTTAGGGTGATATTTGTGTAAAATTCGGGTGTTAGTTTTGTAAATATTTGCATAAGGTGGCTAATTTTGTAATTAATTTCTGTTAGGGTGTTGTTTGTGTAAAACCGTTGACTATTAACCGTTGACTGTTGACTTGCGTTGACCGTTGACCGGCGTTGACTACAGATGATCATAATTTTGACCGGCGTTGACCGGTCATTAAATGGCCGTTTACTTTTTCTGAGTACATCCTGACATTTTTCGACGTCTTGAGTTCGATTCCACAGTCCGTTTTTCGAAATTCAGACCCGAAAGGCTCAAAATTGCCAGTCAAACCCGTTGACTTTGACTTTGACCGAAAATCAAAATTTTGAAAAGTCATATTTTATGTTTTTGACGTTTCGAATCCGTTTTTGGGGTCTGTTTCGTAAAACTCGAACCTGGTAAGCTGTTTTTGAATGATTTATCACCCGATTCGATCCATTTTTCATAATTAAGCTCTGTTTTTTTTATGTAATTTCTGTTGATATGTATCTGAGAAATTATTGAAAGTTGATTTCAAGATCGAGGGCATTCAAATGGAATTTAATGGTTGATCAATATGACACGAAAATCGAGGTAATCATTACTACCTCTTTATGCTTTATAGAACATGTTGTTAATGGTAAAAATGCATGGATGTATATGATTGGACTATGATGCCTGTTTGATTATGGATGGACTCGAACCGAATATGGTTTAAGCGATAAAATATGAGAATACTTCGGTTAAGTAAAATTATGAAAATACCCTTATGTGGTAAAAAGACAAGAATTGACTCTAGGAGTTGAATAATAAAACTTTGGGCTTATCTGTATAGTTAGGTAATTCTTATATTCGAACCGAATATGGTAAAAAGTCAGAAATTGAATGTAATTATGATGGTTCGTATAAGAAATTAGAAGTGGTTAAGGAATAATTTAAAGTTTAGGGATTATTGGGAAAAACATTTAACTCTGGGATCTCTAAATTCTATTTATCCTTGTTAAGAGTTTTAATACCGAAGTTACCTGGTTGAGGAATTATAGAAATGCCCTTGAGAGGTAAAAATAGTTCGAGCTGATTGTGAATGAGAAAGAACCCTGAGAATTCGTACATTAAATTGGTAAATTCCTGATTTAGTTGTTGAGATCCTATTTTTGTATGGAAATTTTCTGATAACTTGTTAGTAACATCTGAGAGTGCATTTTAACCTGGAAATCTCCGAGTTGAGTATGTACATGAAGAATATTATATAGATGGTGCTCTTTTGTCAGAATTGTCTGAAAGGACTGAAGTAAATGATAAGTTTGAATTTAATAGTAAGATCGGATAGAAGAAAAGGATTGAAATACACTGAATATGTAAAATGAACAAAACACCCCTGGAATGGGAAATGACTCAAGAATATCACCAAGACTAGGAATGAATGGTTATCCTCAAGCTTTGAAAAGAATGGAAAAAATTGAGCACCAAAATGACCAAAATACCCTTATGGACTAGATTAAGTAGATGTTTTGGATTAATTTAGGAATCCCATTAAATATGGGTGTTGTGCTACCATTAAAGGTTATGGAACAACTTAAGTGAGCCGATCAACCCTAATGATATGTCAATACCTGAACGGTATTGACAACTGTCGTTTTGGATGTCAAATAAATTCCTTATTCTCAATCAATAAATAAAGGAAATACGTAGTAAAGAGAAGTAAGAGTCGATTCCACAGGGACTTAGAAAATTATAAATTTTTGTCTTATTTATTTTATGTCAGGCGTGAAACAGTCAAAATGGGGGGAATTTTGGTAAAAATATATTAAAATAATAAAAGTGATTAAATAAATAAAAGTAATTAAAGTAAAAATAAGAAGATGAAGATTGTTAATAAATACAGTAAAAGTAGCCTCAGGCTTCGCTTTGACTCAATTTCCTTTGATCATCGAACAATATTTTCTCTTTGGGATTCACGTCGGTTACTTTTTCTACAAGGGCTATCCCCGTGACTCTATCTTGTATACCGAATACCCAAGGCAATCTTTGATTCTGGCTTCGGGAATTGATTCTATCAACATCAATCGTTGTAGATCAATTACCGTTTAAGTTGTGGTGACCGACTCAGATTGTTGCTTCAATAACCGCCAATTCTGATAACAAATCCCTCTTGGCGAAGCTATCTTGCCAAGTGTGTTCCCAGGAAGTCGAATTGCTTTCTATAAGCCGAATCTTCCTCCCACACGTTTAATCGCAACAACCTCTTGACCAAAGTCAATCTTTGATTTTGAAAACTGTTTTGATTTTGAAAAATAAGCGCAGAGATTGAGAGATATTTTGAAGATATTAAGGGACCTTTTCAATTCTCCCGTTGGAATTGAATCATCATGACATCTCTCGGCTTATGAAAAGTTTAGCTAAGCATGACAAAAATCATACTTAGCATATTAAAAATAAATCGTGAAAATAAAAGAAAAAGGGAAAAAAACTTGAAAAGAAAAAGAAAAAAAACTTGAAAAGTAAAAAGAGAAAACTTTATTAAAACTAGAGAGAAAAGAAGAATATAATTTGAGTGATGAGTTTAGGCTTACCCCAAGTGGGTATTTATAGCCTCTCAAAGCCTAAGAGATAAACAAAGAAAATAAATAAAATAATCCTAAAAGATAATTGTTTTTAATTTAAATTCAAACTCAAACTAGTCTCCTAATGCAACTCTGCTCGTCAATCTTCTAGAAGGCATGCGGATGAAGTCTTCTAGAAACCGCCACTGACTGGACCTTCTAGAAACTGCCATGTCAGACCGCTTCGCACCCAGAGTCGTGCCCATGTCTCTAGTCGTGACCAAATAAAAAAAATGCAGAATTCGCCCATTTTATCACTAATTCTGGAAAGTAAGGACCTGTACGAAAATATGCATAACACAACCAAATCAGCAGCAATAACTACACAAAATTAAAGAAATAACAAACAAAGATTAATGATTATGAACACTCATCAAATTCCCCCTCACTTATCTCATGCTTGTCTTTAAGTATGATTAATGAAATTTTTCAAAAAATTTCATTTACCGTTCTTTATCAAGTTTCATATTCAAGGAAGCAAGGTGGAGACCACAATAACTATTCAAGTCAAAAAATCAATTAATTGAACATCACCAGTTGGAACAAGTCAAGTGCAATTGTAATATCCATTCAGTCATTAATCTCAATGCTTATAACTCAACACCTTACCGGGATTTACTCAAATCACTCAATATGTTTGGGGTAAAGAAACGCTCAATGTGAGAATCGACACGATATTACCATAAGCCTGCAAGTAAATCAAATCTCCACTACTAATAAGAACATGATGCATAAATCAAAGGGTCTTTTATTGGTTGTAACGGGGCTCAGGTAAAGGTGGGGAAAAGGCTAAATATATGGCTAAATATTCAAGGCAAGGATCTAACAAATGATAATCTCAACTCCATTAAAACATGAAGCACACCAAGAATAAAAGACTAATTGTCAAACAACAAAATGCATTTGATTTTTCTTCCTTTTTTTCACACTTTTATTGTTTTGTTTTCCATTTTTTTATGTCTTTTTTTCTCTTTTTTTTCTAACATCATTTTTTTTCGAACTGTTTTTTTCGCATTCAACACATTTTTTTCAATGGAGCATACAATGGTAAAATTATTCACTTGCCCTGAAAAAGGTAGAAAAGAGGGATAAAAAAAATGCTCGGGTTTATAAATGTGGTGAAAGCAACAAGCGGGAATAGGCTCAAAAGTGTTTAACTAAGGGAAAAAATGTATGGGTAGGCTATTTAGTGGAGAAACGAAATGGTTAATCCTAAGGTGCCCAAATCATTTTTAAGCATCATGTTCTTGTGTAATCTCGACAGTATTTAACATGCAGGTTCTAGAATACCAATGCCAAATTCGACACACTCAATCAAACAAAATGAGAGCGAAAATGATATGCTCGTAAAGGCTCAAATCTCACCAAATTGTTTCATGCATTGAGCTAATCACATTACAACTAACAAAGTCATGGAATATCACAAAATACCAACTTGATCACAATTCATGCTATTCGCTATCAATAACATCCTAACCTAAACAATCATGTGTTCCCAAACAAGCATAGCATTCCAAAATATTCAACAAGACAACGAAATTAAATGAAATTTTATACAAATCCAACCAACACATACTAGCATCGAAACATAAAGATAAGCAAGGTAAAATTCAATCCTACACTCTACTCCCCCTCACTTAAAGTGTTCTGCCTCAAAACGTAAAACTAAGGTGCAATAGAAGGGATAGAGTACTCCCCGGATTTCATGTCGATTTTACTAATGTGTGTCGGTCTCCATAGGAGTGTGCTAACGTGCGTGGGGCATTATTTTTTTCTGCTTTGTTCGACTGTTCACTACTCATTAGCACTGTTTGAATCATAATTTTATAAATCTTCATCGTTCAAGTTTGAATAAAAATATTCGATTCCTGCAAAATAAAAATAAAAATTAAATTAAACATGCTTGAATGAATAAAAATAAAATGAAACAAAAAGTAAAGATAAAAATAAAAAATGTAACGGAATTGAAAACAATGGGTTGCCTCCCATGAAGCGCTTTTGTTTAACGTCGTTAGCTCGACGACCTGATTTAGACTACAGGTTCTATGACAGACACTTCCACTTCATTCGCTTTTTCCAACTAAGAAATTCTTTATGAGAAATTCGAAAATTCTCATAAAGATTTCTTCGGAGATTTCCCAATTTTAAATTCTTGTCCAAAAGAATGGCCGTCAAAACATCTTTTTTTACCAAAAAATGATTTCTTCAAACGATTCCTTGATGATTTCGACTCAATTTTTTGTGCCTGCAAAAAGGAAGGTAAATTTTTAGTTTTTAAAGGAGTTAAGATTAAATTTGAATCAACAACTGAAATATTTTTCAACTCCCTTATGTCGTCTTTTTTATCATCTGATTCATTGCATAAATCATCAACCAAGTTAGATTTATCATCAACAAGTTCAAAAATGCCAACAAAATTAATACTATGAACGTTATCCGGATATCTCATTGCTTTATAAACATCAAATTTTAAGATCTCACCGTCAAACTCCATAGTAAGAATACCGCTTCGAACATCAATTTTTGCATTTGTCGTGCTTAGAAAGAGACGACCGAGGAGGATTTCAGATCCAATTTTGCTACGATCATTTTCCATATCAATCACATAAAAATCAGCAAGGAAAATTAAGTCTTCTACCTCTACTAGAACATTTTCTATCGATCCTTCAGGATAAATAATTGATTTGTCGGCTAATTGAAGTGTAACTCTCGTCTCCTTTAAAGGCTTGGTGGAAATTAAATTATAGACGGAGAGAGGCATTATATTGATAGAGGCACCTAGATCGCACATGGCTCACTTGATTTTAACCTTACCGATTTTACAAGGTACTGATAACATACCTTGGTCTTTATACTTTGCCGGAAGCGGTCGTTGGAAAACTGTTGAGACGTTCGCACCTAAATCCACCTTCTCATTTCCGGTAAGTCGCCTTTTATTGGTGCAGAGATCCTTTAAGAATTGGGCATACCTTGGAACTTTCCGGACAACCTCAAGGAGAGGTATGTTAACTTCTACTTTCCGAAGTACGTCTAATATTTCCTTTTCCTCAGTTTTTTTATCCTTTTTAACTAACCTCGATGGAAAAGGTGGTGACACATCATAGGGGATGGCGTCTTGTCGTCCATTTGTTCTTCATCATTCTCTTTCTGCGATCCTGCGTCAGCTGTTTCTTCTTCCCTTTGGGAGTTCGAAGTTTCTTCTTTCTTCTGGGATCTTACGCTTACTTCTTTTGGGTCTGGTTGTTCAATAATTGTACTACTTCGGAGGGTAATGGCGCTAATATTCTCTATTGGATTCGGCTCAGTTTGTGATGATAGCCTCCTTTGTGACTCTAATCTCCCTACGGCTTAAGTCAGTTGGCTTATCTGTTTGTCCATCTCTTGGAAGTGGGCTTCAGTTCGAGTCTGTAATTTTTCCTGGGATCGTGCTAACCTCTCGACAATCGATTTTAATGATGACTTCTGTGGTTGTTGTGGTGGTGGAGGTCTCTCTTGATAGCCTTGATTCGGTCTCAGGTTTTGAGCATAACTGAAGTTTCCGACTGCGTTGACTTGAGTTGTTGCATCGTCTTGAATCAGTGGACAACCATCTGTTGGATGATCAGGTAATGCACATATTCCACATAATCGGTTTTGTCCTGTCTTTCCTACAACAAGAGAGTTTACGACTTCAGTTAACTTGTCTATTTTATTTTCTAAGGAAGATGAACTTATCTCATGAACCCTTCGAGAAGGTTCATTATTTGTGCAAAATTGTTGGGAATTTGCAGCCATCGTCGCTATTAAGTCCCCAGCCTCAGTAGGAGTCATATTCACCAAGGCTCCAGTGCTGGCAGCATCGATCATCTTCATTTCCAATGGAGATAATCCTTCATAAAAGTATTAAAGGAGTGTTTGTTCAGTTAACCCATGTTGTGGGCAACTAGAACATAACTTCTTAAAACGCTCCCAGTAGTCGTAAAGTGACTCTCCATCAAGCTTCTTGATTCCAAGTATTCTCCTTCGTAGTTCACTTACTTTTGCCGCAGGGAAAAACCAGTCAAGAAAAAGACGAGTCATTTGAGCCCATGTAGTTACAGAATTAGGAGGAAGATAAAATAACCACTCCTTAGCCGAATCGGCTAAGGAAAAAGGAAAAGCTCTAAATTTTATTTGGTCATCGGTTACTCCCTATGGTCTCATGCTGGAGCAGACCATATGAAATTCCTTGAGATGTTTGTGTGGATCTTCGTTCGGCAATCTGCGAAATGTAGGGAGGAGATGAATAAGGCCATTTGTCAACTGGTACAGAGTTTCGCCTTGGGGAAAATCAATACTCAAAGGCACTTGTTCAGTAGGTGCCGCAGCTAACTCCCGGATAGTAAGATCGGCCATCGGATTTATATTACCTAAATTTGATTCTTCTTCTCGATTTGTTTGTTGTCTTCTTCATTCCTGAAGTGTCTATGCGTGGAGTCTCCTAGCTCTGGCTTCGATTTCTGGGTCGTACTCCACTAATGTGCCCGGATTAGCCCTGGTCATAAATCAAAAACAAACAAAAATTAGTAACTTTGGCGAAGTCCCTGGCAACGGCGCCAATTTGACAACTGTCATTTTGGATGTCAAATAATTTCCTTATTCTCAATCAATAAATAAAGGAAATACATAGTAAAGAGAAGTAAGGGTCGATTCCACATGGACTTAGAAAATTATAAATTTCTCTCTGATTTATTTATGTCAGGCGTGAAACAGTAAAAATGGGGGGAATTTTGGTAAAAAAATATTAAAATAATAAAAGCGATTAAATAAATAAAAGTAATTAAAGTTAAAATAAGAAGATGAAGATTGTGAATAAATACGGTAAAAGTAGCCTCAAGCTTCGCTTTGACTCAATTTCCTTTAGATCATTGAATAAGATTTTCTCTTCGGAATTCACGTCAGTTACTTTGTCTACAAGGGCTATCCCCGTAACTCTATATTGTATACCGAATACCCAAGGAAATCTTTGATTATGGCTTCGGGAATTGATTCTATCAACATCAATTGTCGTAGATTAATTACCGTTTAAGTTCATGGCGACCGACTCAGATTGTTGCTTCAATAACCGTCAATTTCGATCTCAATTCCCTCTTGGCGAAGCTATCTCGCCAAGTGTGTTCCCAAGAAGTCGAACTTCTTTCTATAAGCCGAATCTTCCTCCCACACGTTTAATCACAACAGCCTCTTGACCAAAGTCAATCTTTGATTTTGAAAACTGTTTTGATTTTGAAAAATAAGCGCAGAGATTGAGAGAGATATTCCAAAGATATTAAGGGACCATTTCAATTCTGCCGTTGGAATTGAATCATCATGACAGCTCTCGACTTATGAAAAGTTTAGCTAAGCATGACAAAAATCATACTTAGCATATTAAAAATAAAGCTTGAAAATAAAAGAAAAAAGGAAAAACTTGAAAAGTAAAAAGAGAAAAATTTAATAAAACTAGAGAGAAAAAAAGAATGTAATTTGAGTGATGAGTTTAGGCTTACCCCAAGTGGGTATTTATAGCCTCTCAAAGCCTAAGAGATAAACAAAGAAAATAAATAAAATAATCCTAAAAGATAATTGTTTTTAATTTAAATTCAAACTTAAACTAGTCTCCTAATGCAACTCTGCTCGTCAATCTTCCGGAAGGCGTACGGATGAAGTCTTCTAGAAACCGCCATTGACTGGACCTTCTAGAAACTGCCACGTCAAACCGCGTCATGCCCAGAGTCGTGCCCATGTCTCCAGCCATGACCAAATAATAAAAAAATGCAGAATTCGCCCATTTTATCACTAATTCTGGAAAGTAAGGACCTGCACGAAAATAGGCATAACACAACCAAATCAGCAGTAATAACTCCACAAAATTGAAGAAATAACGAAAAAAGATTAAGGATTCTGAACACTCATCAGGTATTGATATTACTTGAATGTGTGTTTAACTTATCAAGTTTGGCGATGATAATTTTAGAAGTATTCAGCTCAGTTCAACTCTAGATCGCATTCAGTACTAAGAATTTGATATTTTCACGACAAATCAACCACGAATACCGAACTGAACTGAACGGAAGTAAAATATGTATCAATAATTCAGGTAAACATCTGAATTACCCTGGAAAACTCTGAAGTAACTAGAATTGAGTTGACTGTTAATTGGACTAAGTAACCTCAATGATTGAGGATTAAGTAAGTGATTTGGATAAGTCTAGAAACTCTGATGAGTTTACATAGTGTACTATTCCTATGGTTTATGAACCATAAATCAAGTACGTTGACATTTCCTAATATCGTTGAAATGTGGAAATGAAATAATGACCGTGGAATATCTGTTCGTTCCCTTAATTTTATTCAGTGATGATTCTGAAGATAATCTTTGGATAATAAATTTTGGTATTAAAGAGTGAGTACCCTTGAAGGGAAAGGATTTGACCAGTCAATCGGCATCAGTTCTGGGAGTTGTTTGATAATCCGATCGATCAATATAAATGGTAAATGCCATGAATCTTCATTTCTCCTTTATCAGCTCAAATCATTCCGATCATGTCTTATTCACACAAGTAACTCGGATGCAAAGGAATTTGTATATTCCCACTTTGTTGAGTAATGAAATTACTCTCCATAAATACGAATCTATAACTCATCTGTATAAATGTTCATGAACACCTTCCTGACACACCTTTCTGATTTGAACGAATAGTAATTGACTCCTTTTTAATAGGACCTCGTTCATGGGATCTGATCAAAAGACATCAGTTTCATGTTATCTATGATGATAACTGAAAAATGCCTCTGATAAGTACTGGGATTTCTCTAGTGTGTTCCTTATTATTTTAATAAATTGTTTTGTTGTTTTAACTTGAGGTACACTGAAATCTATGGTTACAGTTTTATGGATGCATCGACTTTATGGTGATGGCTTATAGATTTGTATCACGGTATAAATTGTATCTTAGAGATACAGATTTGTATAGTACAACTCTGATCAGGCTAAAAAAATTTTATGGACCTAATGTGACTCTTATGTAGGCTCTACGGCCCTGAGATCATTCTCGGGTAGGCCCTGTGGCCCTAAGATATGTTCTTAGGTAGGCCCCGTGGCCCCGAACTTTCTTGGGTAGGCTCACAGGCCCTAAGATGTTCCCTTAGGTTTACTCTTTGTACGATGGTTTTAAAATACAAGCTTAAAAATCTCCACTACAGTATGGTTTATGGGATTTACTGAACTATCATTTGATTAGTGTACCTATTATGATTTTATCGTATTGATGGAACACACTAGACATCCTATTCGATCTCCTGAAAATGTGATACTATGAACTGAGATATTCATGGCTTCTATTCGTTGAACTACCAGTGGAACTCTAGATTATTCTAAAAACTGATATACATTTGAATAAATAAGAAATGATATGGATTTCCATTTATCGACATGTCTTGCAACAACATCTGGTAGTTCTGTGTTACTGAGCTTTCCGATGCTCACTCTATTACTCACCATTGCAGGTTAAAAGAATTGTACCAGTGCAGCTATAAAATTCAGTAAGGGAGTTCTTCTGGCGTTGCTTGCAGAGTATGGTACATGTGATTAGGGGGCATGTAATTGTATTTTGTTTTATATACGAGTCTGAAAATCTGTTTTATTTTGAATATGGATAAATTTTATTTTGTGTTCATAAATGATTTTATGAGTTTACATGTTTTATGAAAAGTTTTAAATTTTCTGCTATTTTTATGGTGGGTCACTCTGGTGGCCCTAATGTGACACTCCAGATCGGATCGGGCTATCCGCATCGGTCTTAGGGAGTTACATTTAGTGGTATCAGAGCCATGGTTGAGTCAAACTTTTCAAGATAGACCGGCCAGTCGAATTTCAAAACGATGTCTGATCAGTACATGCCCCTAGACTAGAATAGTACCTCTCTGAGCCGGAACTCCAGGGCTGAGTCCCTATTTGTAATGAGTAAACCGAAGTTTTTATCCGTTAAGGCTATACTTGTACAAAAAGGAATACCAGTAACATCTGTCTAAACACTGTAAAGTACCTCACAAGGCATGTGAGAGTTAAACATCTCAGAAATTCTGACTCGACTCTGAAAATAAAATTAGGGTTTGCTACTGCTTTATGAGTCTATTCTCATGACCAAGACTAAATTGATTACTCAAGGAAATTTTCGTTCGGATTCTTTCATTGAAATGAGGGAGAGTTCTGATAAGAATGTATACTCAGCTGGTTAAGGATTAGTGGAGGATCCGTATTTTTATAAGAGCTACATGAAAGATATGAAAGAATTGATGGAAGTTTCATTTCTGCAATTATGTGATATGAATGAATTTCGAGGACAAAATTCTTTTTAGGAGGAAGAATTGTAACACCCCGATTTATGGGCTAAATTTTAGAAATTATAAAGTATTGGATATAATTGGTATTTTGGAAGAAAATTGAGGATTAAATTGTAAAATTGTAAAGTTAGCAGACTATTTTAAGAAGTGCAGGAAGTTCAGTGATTAAACGCATGGTTTACACATTTTTTATGGGATGAATTATAAACCCCCATTTCCCGGATGTTTCTCCAAAATTTTATCATTTTCTCTCCTCCGGTCAACCAACTTTGATCTCCGATCTACTCACCGTCCGGCATCCGTTTGGTAAACCGAAACCACCATCATGTTCATTGTCAATCGATGAACGAAACCCCTCAAACCTTTCTTTATGAATCGTCTTCGTTCGTCATTAATTTTAGTTGTAAGTATCGTCGATTTTAACTCGATTTCAGTTGGTTTTTCATCGATTCACGACGATCCGACCATCCGTTTTTGACACCTCTCGCACCATCGTGTTCCTTACATCGTTCCGAGTCCGTCGATGTCCTCCGTTTCTCCTTTGTAGCTGGCGTGTAGAGGGGTAAGAAAGTCAAAGTTTTTGATGTTTCGGAATCGAGCTTTCCGCCTTTCAAAATTGTGAACTGAGCTTGGTAAGTGTCTCAAAATGCCTTAAAATAATTTTGAGGAATTGTTTTGGGAATTTTCCAACACCGTATCACTGTTCTCGCGCCATAATTGCGCGTAGGGTGTTAATTTTGTAATTAATTTCTCTTAGGGTGATATTTGTGTAAAATTCGGGTGTTAGTTTTGTAAATATTTGTAGAAGGTAGCTAATTTTGTAATTAATTTCTGTTAGGGTGTTGTTTGTGTAAAACGGTTGATTGTTAACCTGCGTTGACTGTTCACCGGCGTTGACTACAATTGACCAGAACTTTGACCGGCGTTGACCAGCCATTAAACGGCCGTTGACTTTTTCCGGGTACACCTATCATGACATTTTTCGATGTCCTGAGTTCGATTTTGCAGTCCCTTTTTCGAAATTCAGACCCAAAAGCCTCAAAATTACCAGTCAAACCCGATGACTTTGACTTTGACCGAAAAGTCAAAAATTTTGAAAAGTCATAATTTATGTTTTCGACATCCCGAATTCATTTTTGGGGTCTATTTCGTCAAACTCGAACCCGGTAAGCTATTTTTGAATGATTTATCACCCGATTCGATCCGTTTTTCAGGAATTAAGCTCCGTTTTTTTATGTAATTTATGTTGATATGTATCTGAGAAATTATTGGAAGTTGATTTCAAGATCGAGCACATTCAAATGGAATTTAATGGTTGATCAGTATGGAATGAAAATCGAGGTAATACAATACTTCCTCTTTATGCTTTATAGAACATGTTGTTAATGGTAAAAATACATGGATGTATATGATTAGACTATGATGCCTGTTTGATTATGGATGGACTCAAACCGAATACGGTTTAAGCGATAAATTATGAGAATACTTCGGTTTAAAATTACAAAAATACCCTTATGTGGTAAAAAGACAAGAATTGACTATGGGAGTTGAATAATAAAACTTTGGGCTTATCTGTATAGTTATGTAATTCTTATATTCGGTCTGAATGTGGTAAAAAGTCAGAAATTGAATGTAAATATGATGGTTCGTATAAGAAATTAGAAGTGGTTAAGGAATAATTTAAAGTTCAGGGATTATTGGGAAAAGCATTTAACTCTGGGATCTCTAAATTCTATTTATCCTTGTTAAGAGTTTTAATACCGAAGTTACCTGGTTGAGGAATTGAGGAAATGCCCTTGAGAGGTAAAAATAGTCCGAGATGAGTGTGAATGAGAAAGAACCCTGAGAATTCGTACATTAAATTGATAAATTCCTGATTTAGTTGTTGAGATCCTATTTTTGTATGGAAATTTTCTGATAACATGTTAGTAACATCTGAGAGTGCATTTTAACCTGGAAATCTCTGAGTGTAGTATGTACATGAAGAATATTATATAGATGGTAATCTTTTGTCATAATTTTCTAAAAGGATTGAAGTAAATGATAAGTTTGAATTTAATAGTAAGATCGGATAGAAGAAAATGATTGAAATACACTGTATCTGTAAAATGAACAAAATTCCCCTGGAATGGGAAATGACTCAAGAATATCACCAAGACTAGGAATGAATGGTTATCCTCAAGCTTTGAAATGAATAGAAAAACATTGAGAACCAAAATGACCAAAATACCCTTATGGACTAGGTTAAGTAGATGTTTTGGATTAATTAAGGAACCCCAGTAAATATGGGTGTTGTGCTACCATTAAAGGTTATGGAACAACTTAAGTGAGCCGATCAACCCTAATGATATGTCAATACCTGAACGATATAGATATTACTTGAATGTGTGTTTTCCTTATCAAGTTTGGCGATGATAATTTTAGAAGTATTCACCTCAGTTTAACTCTAGATTGCATTCAGTACTAAGAATTTGATATTTACACGATAAATCAACCACGAATACCGAACTGAACTGAACGGAAGTACAATATGTATCAATAATTCAGGAAAACGTCCGAATTACACTAGAAAACTCCGAAGTAACTAGAATTGACTTGACTGTTAGTTGGACTAAGTAACCTCAATGATTGAGGATTAAGTAAGTGGTTTGGATAAGTCTGGAAACTCTGATGAGTTTACATAGTGTACTATTCCTATGGATTATGAACCACAAATCAAGTACGTTGACATTTCCTAATATCGTTGAAATGTGGAAATGAAATAAAAACCGTGGAATATCTGTTCGTTCCCTTAATTTTATTCAGTGATGATTCTGAAGAGAATCTTTGGATAATAAATTTTGGTATTAAAGAGTGAGTACCCTTGAAGGGCAAGGATTTGACCAGTCAATCGTCATCAGTTCTGGGAGTTGTTTGATAATTCGATTGATCAATATAAATGGTAAATGCCCTAAATCTTCGTTTCTCCTTTATCAGCTCAAATCACTCTGATCATGTCTGATTCACACAAGTAACTCGGATGCAAAGGATTTTGTATATTCCCACTTTGTTGAGTAATGAAATTATTCTCCATAAATATGAATCTATAACTCATATGTATAAATGTTCATGAACACCTTCCTGATACACTTGAATCATAGTGGAATTCTAAAGTATCGATTTTAGTGTATGATTTGAACGAATAGTAATTGACTCCTTTTTAATAGGACCTCGTTCCTAGGATCTGATCAAAAGACATCAGTTTCATGTTATCTATGCTAATAACTGCAAAATGCCTCTGATAAGTACTGGGATTTCTCTAGTGTGTTTCTTATTTTTTTAATAAATTGTTTTGTTGTTTTAACATGAGGTACACTGAAATCTATGGTTACTGTTTTATGGATGCACCGACTTAATGGTGATGGCTTATGGATTTGTATCACGGTATAAATTGTATCTTGGAGATACAGATTTGTATAGTACAACTTTCATCAAGCTGGAAAATTTTTATGGACCTAATGTGACTCTTAGGTAGGCTCTGCGGCCCTAAGATCATTCTCGGGTAGGCCCTGCGACCTTAAGATGTGTTCTTAGGTATGCCCCATGGCCCCAAACTTTCTTGGGTAGGCTCTCAGGCCCTAAGATGTTCCCTTAGGTTAACTCTTTGTACGATGGTTTTAAAATACGAGTTTAAAAAGCTCCACTACAGTATGGTTTATGGGATTTACTGAACTATCATTTGATTAGTGTACCTATTATGATTTTATCATATTGATGGAACACACTAGACATCCTATTCGATCTCCTTAAAATGTGATAGTATGAATGGTTCCTATGAACTGAGATATTCATGGCTTCTATTCGTTGAACTACCAGTGGAACTCCAGATTATTCTGAAAACTGATATACATTTGATTAAATAAGAAATGATATGGCTTTCCATTTATCAACATGTCTTGCAGCATCATCTAGTAGTTCTGTGTTACTGAGCTTTCCGAAGCTCACTCTATTACTCACCATTGCAGGTTAAAATAATTGTACCAGTGCAGCTATCAAATTCAGTAAGGGAGTTCTTCTGGCGTTGCTTGCAGAGTATGGTACATGTGATTAGGGGGCATGTAATTGTATTTTGTTTTATATACGAGTCTGAAAATCTATTTTATTTTGAATATGGATAAATTTTATTTTGTGTTCATAAATGATTTTATGAGTTTACATTTTTTTATGAAGTTTTAAGAAAAGTTTTAAATTTTCTGCTATTTTTATGGTGGGTCACTCCGGTGGCCCTATTGTGACACTCTAGATCGAATCAAACTATCTGCATCGGTCTAAGGGAGTTACATGCAATGTCTAACAAAATTTTCTGGTATTTTACCAGGAAAATTATTCATTTGTAGGTCAAGGTGTGAAAGAGAAGAACTCAAGTTTCCAATGCATTCTGGAATTGTTCCATCCAAACCATTGTTCCATAAAGAGAGATCCGTAAGGGAACTTAAATTGCATAATGTGGAAGGAATTTGACCTTACAAAAAATATGGAATAGGGTTAGAATTAGGAGTTTGAATAATCTTTGAAACAAATAAATAATGTTTGTGATGTAAAACACGCATGATGCGTATAGCCAATAGACATGACATGCAACAAATTACCAAATTTTAGACATAAATTTTCCAACGGAAAAAAAGTTGATACTGAAAAGGATTTTGATCATTTTTTTGATGTATCATAACTCAACAATTTTAAAACTTACAATTAGAAAAACCAACGAATTTTGATTTAGTTCCTTTCGAGTTGAAAAAAATAAGATATTTAAATTTAAATAATTTTATAATGGATTTGTCTGAGTTTAATTTTAAACGATTTATGCTTGAATACAAAAGGACATGTCAAATGATAAAAAATCTTATAACTAATTAATAAATATATAACAAAATAACATCAAAAAAGAGGAAGGAGATTTATATTATATGTCAAGTTGTTATCCGAAAAATCAATAATATTTAGAGAAATTATATTTCCGATAACCAATGAAATTGTACCTGAAATGCAAAGTTAAATTTGTCAAAATAATTTGACGAAATAAAAATATTATGTCTATAGTAGTGTGATTGAGTATCTTTATGTTTATATTTTTAAAATTTAGGTAATTTTATATGTTCCGTAACTAGAACTAGAACTTGTATGCTCTGTCTCATAGTAAATAATAGGACTCAAGGAATACGTACAATTGCTTTAGTGATCTCCACATCCAAGTGCAAGATATGAATGCATTTTATTGTTTTCATCAATTCAAGACATTATATATGTTGCACTAGTTAAAAAAATAAATCAAGACAATATAATTAAACACATTATTGAAAAAATAATTAAAAAAATTAGACAATATAATTAAAAAAATAAATTACTATGTTAAAAAACAAATTTAAAAACTAAAATAAATTAAGACAATATAATTAAAAAATCACTGGAAATATCTATTTTATATTAAACACATTATTAAAGTAGGATGTGTCATTTAAGTTACCTAAAAGTTGTTTCTTTGGAAGGTGAAAATTTGAAGTGAAGTTAAATTTGAGATTTCTAATGGCGCAGTTCCCTCCAAATGATTATAATACAAGTATATATATTCTAACTCTTTGCATTTGAATAAATTCGTTGGAATTCTTCCTGAAAGTTGGCAGCTATCCAAATCAAGGTAAGATAATTGAGGAAGATAATCGAACATATTGGAGGAGAGAGAACCAAATAAATTGTTGAATCCCAAAGAGATTTCTTGCAAAGAGGACATGTTGAAGATTGACCAAGGAATAGGACTTGCGCAATAAATAATCAGTCCAACCTTTAACCAATGATTGTCTATAATCTTAACCCAATTCTTTAAAGAAAATGTTTCTATAATTAATCAATTGATCTTTTTTTTCTTCTTTAAATTGGGTTAACATCAAATAATTGGTTGATGATTATTGTTTAAAGTCATGCATCAAGAACTAAAGTCAGTTATTACGAAAATTGAAGTTGAAAATTTTATTATATAATTTAAATAATTGTTTATTTTAATTGAGATTTTTTAATGAAATAAAAATAAAAATCATTTACCAATGAGGTTGCCATTTTGACGTCAATTTAAGGTAAAGTTCAAATTCTCTAATTGGTTTCCTAAAGTTAGTCATAACACAACTAATGAAATAAAGGAGAACATAATGCAAATGAGGAAATGTTTACCTCTGAAGTTGTTGTAACCAAAATACAAAGATTGGAGCATTGTCAAATTTCCGATTTCTATAAACCGCTGGGAATGATACCATAAATCTGGTTCCCATACAACCTTAATTCTTTCAATTTAGAAAGGTTATCAAATGTTCTCGACTTTAAATTGCCTACAGTGGGATTGTTAATTATAAAATAACTTTTATCTAATGAAAATAAAAGAGAACGGAATGCAAATGAGGAATTATTTACCTTTGAAATTGTTGAAACCAAGATACAAATATTGGAGCATTTTCAAATTTCCGATTTCTATAGGTATACTTCCTTCCATAGAGTTGTTCCACAATGAAATATACCTCAACTCTTTGCACTTGTATAAACTACCAGGAATGCTACCAGAAATCTGATTACCATCCAACCTTAAACCTTGCAAATTAGAAAGGCTGTCAAATATTTTGGACTCTAGATGGCCTGCAGCGAGATTGTTAATTATAAAACAACTTTTATCTAATGAAAATAAAAGAGAACGAAATGCAAATGTGGAAATTTTTACCTTTGAAGTTGTTGTAACCAAGATACAAAGATTGGAGCATAGTCAAATTTTCGATTTCTATAAGTATACTTTCTTCCATAGAGTTGTTCCACAGTGATAAATACCTTAACTCTTTGCACTTGTATAAACTACCGGAAATGCTACCAGTATTCTGGTTCCCCTCCGCGCTTAATACTTGCAATTTAGAAAGGTTATCAAATATTTTCAACTCTAGATGGCCTGCAGTGAGATTGTTAATTATAAAACAACTTTTATATAATGAAAATAAAAGATAACGAAATGCAAATGTGGAAATTTTTACATTTGAAGTTGTTGTAACCAAGATACAAAGATTGGAGCATAGTCAAATTTCCGATTTGTATAGGTATACTTTCTTCCATAGAGTTGTTCCACAGTGATAAATACCTTAACTCTTTCCACTTGTATAAACTATCGGGAATGCTACCAGTATTCTGGTTCCCCTCCACGCTTAATACTTGCAATTTAGAAAGGTTATCAAATTATTCAAACCATGTACTGCAAATCTTTTTTCTCAACGTATTATTTGAGTAATTTGAATATTTAAATTATTACAATAATTAAATTTAAATACTTTAACATGCAATTCGAATAGTTTATAATTTTAATCAAAATTTTATTTTTAATCTATAATTTTATGATTCTAAATTGGTTCTAGGAAATCTCAATTAAAATTATAAATTGAATTTGATTATAGATAATATAACTTGAAACCGATTTCACTAAATAAACAAGTTAGGAGTTAACGGCCGTGTAGATTGGTTTTGAACTGAATTTGTATAAAATATTAATTTATATCATGTTTATTTGAGTAATTATATTGAACGTAAAAGAAAGTGTTGCTCTTTCTAAAGATTTTGAGTTCGGACAATTATATCTATAAAGTGTACGCATTCAATGCTACCATGGAATCGATTGAAATGCATGTAACATCGAATTCAGACATATGCAAGCAGTTTTATCACAATTCATTCGTTGGTATCTGCCGGACTCTTTAAGATCATTAAACAAATCGCAATGGAAGCCATTTTTGTCTGCATTAACTTCAATTACAAAACATAGAATTGCCGGCCATGGCAACTCCACCTTGTTTCGCCTTGTGTTCTTCCCATTTTCGGCAACGAACAGCATTATTCTGGATTCCAATATGTAATCACCATTTTTCAAATCTACCCTTATTATATTATTATTATTATTATTATTATTATATTTATATTATAAATATTATTATTATTTAAAACCATCCAATACATATTACAAAGCCCAAAATAAAAACCCCAAACCCTTTCCAAAATACAACCAGGCCTTAAACTAGACCCAAAATCCAACCAGAACCCAAACCCCAACCCGGGGCCCAAAATAGACTCGACCCGGGTCTAACCTAGCCCTAGGTAGCCACCCACTCCCCCAACCAATGGCCACCATTTTCTGCCCCAATACCAGCAAGGCTATCCCATGCACGTCGGCCGCCACCAAGCTCCACACAAAATGCATCAGAAGCAACAAGCAAGCAAACAAAATAACCATCATTATTTTTGCATTGTAAACCGGTATAAAACCCATGCATTAATGAGAGAAAAACTCTCTCGAAAAACACTGTACCTTTTTTTTCTCGAAGCAATAACAACAGGTCGAAGGTTATTTCTTTTCTGTTTTTTTATTTCGAATGGCTGTTTTGTTTTCCTTTTTTCTCTTCTTCTTTTTTTCTTTGTTTGTCTTGCTCTTAGTTCTGGATCTGAGTGAAAAAGGCTTTTCTAGATTTCGGATGAACAAAATGGAAGCTCCTTTATTTTTGAAAAGCAGTAAAAAAATGAAATCTTTTAGACATGATAATAAATAACCAAACATTTTTTAGTAGTAACCACACGAAAAATAAAGGAAATGCTAGATCCAAGTGTTACATGAGTCGAGGGGGTGTCACCGGAGTCCGAGTAAGCCGAGGGGTTTGACCGATTTCAGGTAGTTTAGGGGGTTTTCGATGGTTTTAAGCCCTAGACTAGGTCCTAGGTAAGTAGATCTACGATTTTGGAGTATTTTCAGGTGTTTTGGGTTTTTCGGCCCCCGTATGTGACGGTCAGATAGGGTTCTGGGTGGCCAGCCTACTGCCGACTGAGGAAAGGGGAAAGCATTTCATTTTTTGTTTGGTTTAAAATGAAATAAAATAAAAGAAAGGTTGATATATATAGGAAAAATTTAGGGTAAAATCATGCATAGGCCCTAAACGTTTAGCGTGTTTTTGCAATTTGGTCACATGTAGGGACCAAAACTGCTATTTTTCCTTTTCTGTGCGTGTCTTTTATTTTTTTGGGTTATTCATGTTTTAGTCTATATTATTTTAGCGTGTATTTGCATTTTGGTCACATGTAGGGCTTAAAATTGTAATTTCCCCTTTTCTTGCATGTTTTTATTTATTTTGGGTTATTCTCTGTTTGGTCTCTATAAGTTCACCATGTTTTTACACATTAGTCATTTGTAGTGACCTTTTTAATTTTATTTTAATTTGTATGGACTGATTTTGTGTTTTTCCAATTTTAATTTAACTGATTATTTTTAGGCTTAAATAAATTGGATAATTATCTTTTAGTCCCTTTAGTTTTCACGTGTTTATTGCATTTTATCCCTAAACAATTTTTTTATTATATTTAAATTTAGCCATTTAATTGTTTTGTTTTAATTTAGCCACTATTATATGTCTAATTTATTCTCTTTTAGTTTAGTAATTTGATATTCATGCAATTAGGTCCTTGTATTTATGCATATTTCATTTTTATTTTATGTCGTGTTTTTTTGTTTTTTATTTTAATTAGATTTGTTAAATGATTCAATACTTCGTAGTTTTAAGCTTTAGATTTCGGTTTTAGATTAGATTAACACTCAAATTGGATTTAGAAATTATGATCACGCCCTAGTTATTAATTAGTGAGTAATTCGAGTCGAGTTTTCGTATAAGATGCTCGATTACTCGAATCGATTGCTCGACCTTTTAAAATTTATTAGTCATCAATATTTTCCCAAAGAGACACTTTAGGCTTACTTCCTTTTTAGCGTAATTTAGACATTACTTAGAATTTTGGTTTATTAATTGGTCCGCAAACTTTAGAAATTATTAATTTAGGTCCTTAAACTTCTAGTCTCTTAGAACTCGGTATTTTAGATCTTTGACCTTTTAGTCCGTTAACTTCAATTAGAGCTTCAAGGTCGATGTAATTAAATAGGTTAAATAGAGCCTCCATTTTATTTTAGATTTAAAACTAGTCTTTTAATTTAGGGAATAATACGAGTCGACCCTCGCCTAAATGCTCAAGGGACCATCTATATTATTCGATTCAATAAATGATTAAAAATAAAATAGGGTTAATAATAGAACCTACACTTCTAATTTTGTGCCTTTAGGTTCTTTAATTTTCATAATTCGACGCTTTAAGCTAGAAAAAGCCTTAATTTACCCTTAACATAATTAGGATGAATAAAAATTTGTTTGATCACATTTTATTTTTAAATCTAATGCAATGTTCATTTATTAGGGAATTAATAGTACATCTTTAGCAAGTATGCTCAAGGGGTGACTACTGGTGATTCCCAAAATAGGTCGACATCCTTTTCAAAACCACATCATGACTTCTAAAATATCAAGGCAATATTTGGTTATCGGGCACAATAGATGATCTCTCGCATTCATGCTAGGGGGTGAATGCTATCGACCTTAATAAACGAATACCCTTTTCAACTTTGTATCCGTAATGATTTTTAAATTAAATAAAGCTCGAACTCAATATTTTAAATTATAAATATAGGGTAATCAACTAGGTACTAATTTTTAGGCGCTTGTAGGTGTACTAATCCTTTCCCACGCGTAACTGACTCCCAAACCTGATTTCTGGATTTCGCAGACCTTAAAACTTGTTATTTTGATAAAAATAAAATGTTTTATTAAAATCACCCAGTTTTTATGGTGTACCAATCTCACCTTAAATGATTGGCGACGACTCCTTATATTTCGAAATTCTTTTCAAAGAAAACCCCCCAAATCGGTACTGGTCTTTCCCCGCCCAGGCAAAAAACAGTGTTGATAGTTTAGCAATTCCATTCGGGATGTTTTGTTTTTTTAAAACAACTTGAGGGTTGAGCCACGAGTTGGTTACCCTATATTTAGGATTAAGGAAATTTTGAGTTCGATCTTTTTTTAATTTATGGTTTATTATGTTATTTGAAAAGAAAAAAGAGAGATTTTCTCTCTGGTTAATGCTTACTCTTCTATGAAATTATTTAGGACTGTTGTATACCATAACTCTAAACCTGAGCTCAATCTCGATTTATCTAAGTAGGGAGAAATGTCACACCTCATGAGGAGCATTAGGATTTCTTGTGTGGGTCAAATAAAGTATCTCTGGAATGTATCCTATGTTGCCAGTCCGGATATCAGTTCTGAGACACACTTTTAGCGATGTGATCCCCTGAGCTGAATCCTATTCGTAAGTCTGTAATGGGCCATAATCGGAATCAACCTTGAGTTGTATTTAATTTTTTTTCTAAGATTACATTTTTTTGACTAATAATTTCAACTGAGTTGACTCTTTTTGTCTTGTTTCTACTAACATTGATTTCCTTTAGTCTGGTCTTATGATTTTCTACATTTTTATATGAACATGACATATCATTAAGAGGTATTGATCCCTTAAATAACTGATCTTTTAGAAGGTTCTTAAAAAATAATGCCACAACAATGCCTTTTGTTGGGTTAGGTAGAATTTTGAAGATGCTCTACGTAGATCGAGTAACGTCAAGGGAGAGTATACATACTAAGGATACAAGCTAGACGTCGGCCAGCTGAGGTAACAAGTTGGACTCAAGAAGATTCGATGTTGAAACCTACAGTTGATCATCACGAACCAGATCAAAAAACTTCTAAAAGTATGAGACGAAGTAGAAGATTTTTAATATGCCTAAATATGATGAAGGACGATGCGATACCCAAACGCTCACAGGAGTTGGATAACTTACAAATGGACAAGATTTTCTCTTCCCCGGTGTACTGAGACAGTTTCTCAAGAATTGTTTAAGGAATAGATATTTTTTGGATCAATCATTTAATTGCATTTGTATCTGCATTTGCATTATTGTATTTTCATTCACCTATATACTTTACCTGTTATTATATGTCCTAACTTGTTTTCTTTCTTCTTTTCTTTTTCTTGATTCATATGGTTATGACATACATAAAAGGGTGCCGATTCTGAGTAGGCATCAATTAAAAGGTTTTCACAATGGACAAGGGGTTTCATGATCAAGTAGACCACGATACAACTAAGAAATGTCACTCGAAAGAAGTTCCGAAAAGAACAGAGAGTTGTACATCAAAAGATTGCATGTCTGACAAAGAACAAAGTGAACTGCAACAAATAAGGGAGCAAATATCCAAGATGATGGATAAAATAGTTGTACTGGCCAATAGAGGCTTCTGCACAAAGGGAGAAAGAACTTGATAAAAATAATTATGCAACACAAAAGGCTACTTTTGAACAAGGTAATCCAAGAAAACTTAAAGAACCCCATACAAACATTGTTTGCATCAACAAGTTGTCAGCAAATACAAAGTAAACAGTGACAATAGTAAAATTTCAAGTAGAGATGGATGAATTGAAGCTACATGATAATTTCAAACGGGGTAGACTCGTGTTTCCTAAAGATCTAGACGCCACAAAAGTACTTGAGAATATGAAGATAAAATATAATAGGAATCCAACTACAACGGCTCAGCGTTTGACGCCAGCTTCAAAAACTTTTGTTCGCTCAATAGAGACACGCCTCATGAATGATCGAAAGTTAGGAGGGAGTGAACCTGACTTTAATCTTGTTCCTATCGCATATGGAGATTTGTACAATAAGTTGTTAGAAGCACAAGAAGTGACCCCAAAGTATGTGAAGACTTTGCAACCTCCGTATCCAGAGTGGTATGATGCCAATGATAACTGTGAATATCACGCAGGAGCTCAAGAACATTATATCGAAACCTGTGTTTCCTTCAAGCGTGGAATTTATTACCTGGTAGAGTATGTAATACGTGAATTTGAGAATAAGGGTTAATTGGTTCAGTAGCTGAGCATCTAGTCGAGGTGAAGCCGAGAGAGTAAAGACAAAAACATCAGTGAAGGCTTACAAAACGAAGAGTGTCTGTTGAAATACAAATCTCAAATACATCAATTGTAGAACGAAAAGGACATTTTGAATAAAGAATGGGAAGCCATGCAAGATGGTTTTCAAAGAATTAGTCAAGCCTGCCAAAGTGTGGGTTTAGGTAATACTCCAAAAAAGTGGGCAAAAGAAGCCTCTAAATTGAACAATGACGTCGAACAATGAAAAATGAATTGAAAATTGCACAAAGGATGAGCTAAGAGATGATATCGAGATCTATAGATTTTAGAACGTGAATGTAGAGCAACCTTGCAAGAATTGGGGCGTTGGCAAGCAAAGAATAAAATGTTGAGAACAACCTTTACCGACATAGAAGCCTCGTTCAAAAACCATAATCGTGAGAAAAATGCCGAAATAGAAGCTAGTAGAGTCGATAATAAAATAATGATAGAGTTGATACAAGACTATAGAAATCTGGCATGAGAACTTTATGATCGTATCAAGTCTTTTACGAGAGAGAATGGTCAGTATTGCCTATAAATTCAAAATTTGAAATGTAAAGTGGAGAAAAAAGACAACGCGATGAATGAGGTGGTTACTCAAGCAAGTAACGTGACTAAAACGCTGGTCGACTTAGCTGCCTTTGCAAGAGATTTGAAGCAGATTGATGGCTCGGCACCATACCATACCTGGAGGATAAGCTAGCTCCTGAATGAGATAGAAAAACTAGGATATAAAGCTATTCATCATCTGTAGTTTGGGTATTCAATGTAATGAAATCTCTTTGTGATCAATGAAATTCATTTAAGATGGTTACTCTGGATTGACACCTTTTTGCATGCATTGCATTTATTTTAATTTTTATGTTTTTCTAATAAAAATCGTCAGATTAATTTTTGGAAGGTTACATGACAGTAATACCAAGATCACTCATTCATATTTTCCTCCACTCTCGATAGATAAGAGGTTAGAAGCAATAGAGCAGTCCCAAAGAGAGTTACAAGATCATATGGTCAAGCTGCAGCAGAATATGAGAAATCAGGCATTAGTTTCTCAAGAAGAAGTGTTGGGTCAGATGACTGGAATATTGGCTACAATGGTCGTTAACTGAGAAAGAACATCCTTTGAAGGACGTCAACAAATTGACACATCAAGGTTGGTTAACCACTCTGAGGCATCCTATTTGGACAAGGGGAGAGTCTCGCGGTTACCGAGCATTTTAAAGGAAAAATTAAGCAGTTAGAAGGGTCGATTGAGGCAATAAAGGTTGGTGATGTATCCCATCAAAACTTAGACGCTAGAGAGCTAAGCTTAGTCCCCATATTAGGCATTCCCCACACGTTTAGGGTACCTGAGTTTGAAAAGTATAGTGATACCAATTACCCTTTAATCCATTTGAAGATGTTCTATAGAAATATGGAGGGGTACTTGAATGATGATGATTCATTGATTCATTGCTTCCACGATAGTCTTACAGGACCAGTTATGGTATGGTACAACCGCTTGAGCAAAGAGCAAAATAAGTCATGGATCGATTTGGACAATGCCTTACTAGAGCAATTCAAATATGTCAAAGACTTGGCTCCAAATCGTCAAGATCTCCATAAATTGAAGATGAAAGCTACTGAAAGCTTTAGAGAATACTCTTTGAGATGGAGAAGCATGTCAGTTCAAGTTCAACCTCTGATACTAAAAAAGGAAATGTCACGTATGTTTCATAGCACCCTTCCGGACCCTTTCTTCGAGTTGCTGCTTGCAGATTCAACAAATGATTTTGAAGATCTTGTATCAAGTGAGGAGAAAGTAGAATATGTAATCACCAAGGAGAATTTGAAGACTGTCTATAGAAGATCAACCATTTAAAAATAAAAAGATAATGAGGTGAATGAATGTCACGTCTAGAGCCCCACAGCCGTAAAAGAGGGAGGACAACTAGTTACTTGGTTCGACCAAAGAAGATTCCTCGAGTTAAAAAATCTTTGGAGGTGTTCCAAACACCCATATCATAATTGTTCCCTCATCTCGTTAAAGGTCAACATATCACTCCGAGACCAATGAAAGTAATGCCAAACCCTTTTGGTCGTAGCTATGACAAAGATAATGTATGTGATTTCCACATGGGAGTACCTAGACATTCTACAGGGAGCTGCAGTCCATTGATGATGGAAATAAAGATGATTTTTAGTAATAGAAAGTTAACTCAAGAGTTGGTTGAACAATGGATTACGAACTTGAATAGGGCATCCTAGTTATGTAGAGATCATTTCATCCATCATGAACCTTTATTTCATTTGCAACATCCTGTTTGAACTTGTTTTTGTCATTTTTCATCTTTTTTGTAAGGATATTTAAATGGACTTATGATGTTTTAAAGATGATGAGCTTTGAATCAAATTTGCAATCATGTAGTTCTTTGAATATCAACTACATTAAAAATTCTTTAAATGATTAAAGTTATGGATATTTGACAAAGTGACAAGACTGACCCTGATAAAACAAGGACCCATGACCTTACCCCAGAAAATACACATGAATACCATACCTCTCTTTTGCAGTAACCGGTATAGTCTTCTCCTCTCATGAGGAAGAGATCAAAAGGCTTGGTATTCAGGTATCTATATGAGTGGAGAACATGGGGCATTGCTTGTGTATGACATTGCAAAAATGAGTAGACTACACTTCTATTAAGGACGTTCAGTGATGATCCTAATATTTACAATTAGGATGGTAGAGTGGATGAATTTCTAAATCTATAGATTATATAATAAAGTATAGCTATTCCACTAAAGCAACTGGTTATAGAGGAAACTCAAAAGCCCTAACTTTATGAATAGATCAATTTGTTTGGGAACTGAACTCTAAAAATAGGATTTTCTGACCATCAAGGACATACAGACTATAACAGGTTATTCTCGATGAGCTTAAGAAATTCTAAATCTGAATACTCAAAAGGTTAATAAATTATTATTATAGATTATACAATAAAGTGGTTATAGAGGAAACTCAAAAGCCCTGGCTTTATGAATAGATTGCTTTCAAACCATAACATTGCTCGGATACTTGATAGTTTGATGTTTGCTCCATTGTGATTGTAAAGTCAAAGACTTTGTGATGAGATGAACTCTTCAGCTATCCCAATGAAGGAGATTATAATATATATATATACAATAAAGATGAATTCAACTAGCCAAGCAATGAGAAATTAAATCAAATATATCTAATAACAAGTTTTAGTAAAATGGACTAAGGGAGTTGAGGAACACCAATTATAGTCGACCCCACATAAGGACGTGGAAATTTTATATTTAGACTGATGTCTCTGAATTGCCTTTGCTAAGGAAGTCTGTGAAGCTTGAACAAATGGAAGGTTTCAGAGAACCAAAATTGAAGTGTTTTAGAAAGTCTAGTAATTGATTATGTTAGTTGTGTCATTTTGTCCGTATCTGATTAAAATACCAAGCCAAGAAAGAGAGGCATGTTATAATGTTCACAAGAACCGATAAGGAAAAAGACATCTTTGATGACCAAAACCTCAGAAAGTATAAATCCAACCTGAAGCCAACCCATTATATTTGACACTTATCAAAGAGCTATAACTTTGGAAATATTAAAAGAGTTGTTGATCATTTTGATATTTTGTGAACTCATGTTTATGATTTGCTTTAATTGTGAGCATGAATTAAGGGGTAATACTTTACAAAATTCTTTCGTTCTTTAATTTTTTTTAAATAAGATAAAGGGGAAAAAGGTTTTCAAATAAGATGATCCCTCAAGAAGAGGTCCTTGAACTCGAAGAGGCTCATAAACAAAAACCAAGATGAAGAGATGAGCGATGAGGAACCAATAAGTCAACGGACTGAATAAGAAAGGGCACACCTTACCTCAAGGTTTCCTAGTATCTCAATTCATATCTTCCATTTGCTTTTAAGATCTCATAGAGATGGAAGACCCCTAAACTTTGACCAGAGCAAGGAGAAAACGTGGAAGCTCTTCTATTTGCCCAAGATGACAGCTTGTGGTCGTTAGCAAATTATCCGAGGATCAAATCTTTCAAAGTCAAATATCAACTCTTGATGGTCCCGCATTGGAGCATTCCATGAAATCTCAATCATATGAAAACAACAAGATCAAAATCAGAAGGACCCTGAAGGAGAGTATCACCACTTGGAGTGCTAGGGCTAAAAGATGAACACAAAAAGATCTCCCCTTGAAATGAATCATTCACGTTTCAGTTGGAAAAGGACTATTGAGAAACAATTCTGATTAAAAAGTCAAGTTAGAGACGTGTAAGGTTCCCAATCGTCTACCTGATCACAACAAGAATTCGAGAGAGAAAACGCTTCTTCCAGAATTATGTTGAAGAAGCAGGACAAATGATAGAAGGCAGGAATATCATGATTGTACAAGATGATTAGTTTGACCATGTTGATATTGGGGCAGACTCCATACAGGAGGGAAACGAGGACTGAGATCTCTATTTTGAAGTCAAAAGAGAATTACTGATAAACATTTCTACATATAAGAAAGTCATGCATTACATTTAGATACATTTAAGTGCATTCATATTGTCATACATATATACATAATTTTTACAAATTTTTCAAGAAAATAAGAGAAGGAAAAGTCAAAATTCAATCCTTGAATGGAGGGAATTATATTCCGAGTGGAAAAACCTCAATAATTGAGAAACTCAATACACATAACAATTATTATTTTTGAAGTGGGCATGTTATATGGCTAACGCGGTTTTTTAGAAACTATAACTAATTTTAAGGGGTTTCTTGATAATTTTAAATGAGTTTTTAAAGAAACTAAGTCTGCTTTTTAGAAGCTTCTTGACGATTTTCAAATGAGTTTTTAAAGAAGCTAAATTTTTAGGTGTTTCTTGATGATTTTTTCCAATGAATTTTAAAGAAGCTAAACCTAATTTTCAGGGGTTTCTTGGTGATTATTTCCAATGAATTTTAAAGAAGCTAAGCCTGATTTTCAAGGGTTTCTTGATGATTATTTCCAAATAATTTTTAAAGAAGCTAAGCCTAATTTTAGGGTTTCTCGATGATAACTGTAAAAAATAAATTTTAAGAAACTAAGCTTGATTTTCAAGGGTTTCTTGATTTGTAAGTCCTTTGGGCCATCAATAAGTCTTTCGAGCATGATGTTTAAATCCTTCGGGTCATCTATAAGTTTTTCGAGCAAGATGATAAGTTCTTCAGGATATCCATAAGACCTTCGGGTAGAATGTTTTCACATGATTTTTGAAAAATGAGAAAGCGATTACCAAAGTTTCTCATTCAAATCTTTTATGAAAACTGACATTTCTGAAAAGTAAGAAAATGATTACCAAAGTTTCTTACTTAGTAAGTCCTTCGGGTCATCAGTAAGTCTTTTGATCATGATGTTTAAATCTTTCAGGTCATCTATAAGTCTTTCGAGCAAGATGATAAGTCCTTCGGACCATCCATAAGACCTTCGTGTAGGATTTCTTCACATGATTTTCGAAAAATGAGAAAGTGATTTCCAAAGTTTTTCATTCAAATCTTTTATGAAAATTGACATTTCTGGAAAGTAAGAAAACGATTTCCAAAGTTTTTTATTTAGTAAGTCCTATGGGCCATCAGTAAGTATTTTGAGCATGATGTTTAAATCCTTTGGGTCATCTCTAAGTCTTTCGAGCAAGATGATAAGTCCTTCGGGCCATCCATAAGACCTTCGGGTAGGATGTCTTCACATGATTTTTGAAAAATGAGAAAGGGATTTCCAAAGTTTCTCATTCAAATATTTTCTGAAAATTGCATTTCTGAAAAGTAAGAGAACGATTTCAAAAGTTTCTTACTTAGTAAGTCCTTCGGGCCATCAGCAAGTCTTTCAAGCATGATTTTAAATCCTTTGGGTCATTTATAAGTCTTTTGAACAAGATTATAAGTCCTTCGGGCCATCCATAAAACCTTCGGGCAGGATGTAATCACATGATTTTTGAAAAATGAGAAAGCGATTTCCAATGTTTCTCATTCAAATATTTTTTGAAAACTGACATTTTTGAAAAGTAAGAAAACGATTTCCAAAGTTTCTTATTTAGTATGTCCTTTGGGCCATCAGTAAGTCTCTCGAGCATGATGTTTAAATCCTTTGGGCTATTTATAAGTCTTTCGAACAAGATGATAAATCCTTCGAGCCATCCATAAGACCTTCGGGCAGAATGTCTTCAGACAATTTTCGAAAAATGATAAAGCGATTTCCAAAGTTTCTCATTTAAATCTTTTCTTAAAACTGACATTTCTGAAAAGTAAGAAAATGATTTCCAAAGTTTCTTACTTAGTAAGTCCAAAGAGCGAGCCATTTCTATCTTTTTCTTGTCACACCCTAATTTCTGAGGCAAATAATAATAATAATAAAAGAAAATTTAGAATTTCAAATTAATTTAAGTAAATTTAAGGGACTGAATTGCAAGTTTTAGAAACTTACAGCTCAGCTTTGAAAATCTAGGAAGTTTAGGGACTTAACCTTAAATTTTTCCCATTTTCATTGAGAGTGAAAAATAAAAATAAAAAAACCCTCCCCCGTGAACCCCAAAACCTTACCCCAAGCTAGCAACCGTCCGACCAAACCTCGACCCTCAGATCGCTCGGATCGATGACCATTTGTAGCAAGATATGTGAAAACCCACCTGTCGCCCTTCTTGATTCAGCGTCACCGACCATTGGTGGCTGTCACCACCCTGACCAGTCGAAGCGCCGCCTCAACCCGACCAAAACCCAACCGACCTATCGTCAAAAGCCACCGTCGATTGTTATTGAGAAGCCGAAGAAGTTTCGTCGGTTTCTGTGATTTTTGGCCGTTCCAGTCACCGGCTAACCTTACTCCAGCCACCGTTGCACTCCCCAGGTAATTCCGACCAGAACTCGATCGAGATCGACGCCTATCGTTGCTCCGTCGTCGATCGTCGATTTGGGTAAGGTTTCAAAGGTTATTTTTGGTTGATTTAAGTTGTTTTGGATTGAATATTGGGCTATTATAGATTATTTTAAGTGTATTGTTGCTCAGGGGATACATGACTGTTCAAAATGGCCCCCAATGCCGTCGTACGCAGTACACGTGGGATTCGTCCGCATGTCTATGAAGCTTCTGGAAACAGTCCAGTCGAACCGAACTGGTCCAATCAAACCGGTATGAACCAGGTCAACTCGACTGAGACAACTCACCAAAGTCAACTCGGACTGAGTCAACTCGTTCGAGTCAACTCGTCGAAGTCGACCCATTGACTTTGACCGAAAAGTCAAAATTTTTAAAAGTCATATTTTATGTTTCTCGACATCCTGAGTCCGAATCCTAAGTTCGTTTCCCAAATTCAATGTCGTTAAGTTGTGTTTCTGCATTTTACCTTCAGGTAAGATTTTATTTTAAACTCAATTAAGTTATTTTTAAATTTTCAAAATTAATGTAAAAATAGAAATATTAAACATTATTAAAATTTTAAAAAAATATTTTAAAATTATAAATAAATATTATTTATTGTTATAAAATTATAAAAAATGATAAATTTTGTAAAAATTCTAAAATATTACATTTTATTTTAAAAATTATTCAAATATTTAATATTTTAAAAATAACTACAAATATTATATATATATTTTACTTTTTACTTTTAATAATATTTAATATTTTATTATAAATTTTTAGTTTTTTATAAAAAATAATTTAATACATTTTTAAATTTTATTTAAAATATTTTAGAAATAAAATGTGACTTCACTAGAGTGCGCCATGGGGTACACTTTGGTGCTACCATATGAAAAATAATTACTTTTATCATGTTAAAATTATTTTTTATGACTAATAAATGTCACCTTTTATGACTTATAAAATTTGACGAATTAAATTGTCACAAATAAAACTTGTCAGTGACAAATTTACAATGTCAATAATTCAAATGGAACTGTTATTATAACAAATCGTCACTAATACTTCAAATTTTATTAGAAACAATTTTATAACGACACTATTTTATCTAATCTTCATTAAAAAGTTTCCCTCCAAAAAATTTTAGAAGGAAATTTTGGCTCCAAATATATAGTGATGAAAATCAATTACCAATTTTAAAACTATTATAAAAGATACACATCAATGAAAAAATATGACGAAAAAAAAGTCATGTTTATAGTATATTTTGTGACATTATATGCAACATCATGTAGAAATTTCGTCACAAATTGATAAATTTGTTGTAGTGTCGTTTAAACAAACAAATTAAACCGAAACATCATTAAATCTTTATTCATCAAAAACAAAGAAAAACAGCCATGGAAGTGGAAAAAAGGACTTGTGGGTACCCGGGAACAATATTAGAGGTTCCATTAACAAAAAAAGCATAGAAAAACTTAGCGTTAGAGAAAGAGCGAGCCATTTCTATCTTCTTCTCTTCTTAAATATTATATTTGGATTGACAAAACTTCAACGTCATTTTAGAAAAAGCTTTTCTTTTTAAAGAAATCAAAATAAAACCTTCCCCAACAGCGAAGAAGAAACCCTCTCTTTCTCTGTAGAAAAATGCTATGAATATGGGTTCAAAGAGCAGCCCTTGTTGGGGTTATATAGAAATAAAAAAGTAGAAAGAGACTCCTGAGGAAAGAAAAACGACACATGCTTAAATCAAGCCCTTCAAATCCACCGCATTCTTTGTATAATGTTATTCACATTATTGATTTATAAATGCTCAACAAAGGTTTTTTTTTTCTCGGCAAGAATATTTATTAATAAGAGAACCTAAATTGAGTGCCTCTTAAAAATCTTCATACTCTTAAATGGAGGAAAAGAGTATACTCAATTAGGTAGAAGATACAAACAATACCGCTTTGAGTTCAAACAACACCCACCAAGCCAATAGCCAAGACAAACCAACACACCCAATCAGTACACAAGAAAACAGAACCAGAAAACGCATACATAGTCAAGACAACTTACACCTACAAAACACAAACCTTACCACCAAGCTTTGAACAACTCATCCCTCAACAGCACCGCTTTTGTTAAGTGATCAGCCATGGCATTTTGAGATCTCGGGACATAAGAAAACTGCAACAAAGAAACTTCTCGAGACAATCTACCCACCTCGTCTAAAACGTTCCACCATCTCCACGACCTCATTAAAGGAAAGGCGATCCAGTTTAGGACTACTTGGCAGTCTGCCTCCACCACAATAGACGCTTTACCTAACCAACCAGCCTCTAAGAACACAAGCAAGGCCGTTTTGATAGCAATGAGGTTAATTTCATTGATATGATCATTTTTGTTTTCGGCCTATTTTATTTTAGTTACTAGTTTTGAAAAAATAACACTTTTGTCACTTACATTATCTATCTATTATATTTTAATCACTGGATTGTTAAATCTCGTTAATTCGATGATGTAATACGTTAAAAAAGTTAATTTTAAAAATAACCCCGAATGTTTAAAACATTGTTTTTTCACCCTCATCACCAGGGGCGGACCCAGGGATAGCCCGGGCAACCCCTCAAATTGTGAGGAACAACTTTAAAAAGTACTTCAGTGTACTTAGTTTTTTATCAATATTGTGTACAATGATCAGAAAATAAAATTTTGTGCAATAAAATTGTCTACTTAGTGTTAATTTTTTCTAATTTTTTTTATTTAATACAAGTGTCACTCTTAATATTGTGCAACCCCTAAAAAAATTTATAAGAATTTTTTTGTGCAACCCCTGAATTTTTGTCCTGGATCCGCCCCTGCTCATCACTAAAAACCTAAAAATACATTTGCTCCCCAAAAATCCCTCTTCTCTACCCCTAACTCAATTCCTTGTTGTCGTCATCATCGCATTTACCCATCGCCACCTTCAGCCGTCATTCGATCTCCTTATATTTTACGAAGTTATTCAAAATTTGGGAATTGCTGCAATTCGTCAGTGAACACGGAAAAGTGACAAGAAGAAGGTTATGATGGTGCACAATTAGGGATCAAAATTTCATAGGGTTCGATCTCATCGGTGCAAAATTTGTGGACATCAATGTCATTGACCTCAAAGATGAATAACATCAAGGATGGTTTTTTTTTTTTGCCTATTAAATACAGATTCAGGAAAGAATCTTTATAATTTCCTCTTAATTAAAATTAGATTAATAGCACATGAGGTCCTCGAGGTTCTAATGTTCTGCATTTTAAGTAAGAATCTTTATAATTTCTCCTTAATTGCCACTAAATTTTTTGAATTCATTCAATTTAATCCCCTGAATTCATATTTCATCAATTTATTCTTGATCTCAAGTGTTTAAAACTTACTCAATTTTTTCCTATAATTCGGGGCATGACATAAACTGTCCAGTAACTCTTGACAAAATTAGGAAAATAAAATCTCAACTGGAGACCATATTTAAGCGTATATGAAGTATAAAGATTAACAATCACTTAGTCAAACACTTATAGTAAACTCAAAGGATATTTTTTTGTTCGGCAAAAGATTTTATTAAAAACCAATACGCCTAAACTTAAAAACCTTCCTAACTTAAATAAAAGAAAAGAGTACACCCAACCAGGTCAAAACTAAATACAAGAGAATCCAATGTATCACAAGCAGAATATATCATCTTAATTTAAATCAACCAGATGCTCACTAACCTCAATAAAAACACAGATTTAAGCAGCCCCAAATGAACCAAAAAAAACTAAACACTTACCATTACTACCCTGCCTTGAATAATTCAATTTTACTTAGACCCACTTTTTGAAGGTGATCCGCCATGGAACTCGTCTTTCTTAAGATAAAAACAAACTGATCTCTCACAACCTTAATTATCAATCGAAGAATTTACTCAAAAAGGTTCTACCACAAAGAAATTTACTTTTGTAACAAAGTAGTCGATCTAGATTTTTGAACAAGGAAATTGTTGTCTTAACATTAAATTATTAAGTTTTGGAACTTTAGTCTAATTGCTTCTGTTTCAATATTATTAGCAGAAGACCAACATTTTATCATTTTCAATCCATTCATTGGAACCACCACAGGCATCCCTCTGTTTCAATTCTTAGTACCTACCTTGATTCTTGCCAAACTCTATATTTGAAAGAAATTAACCCACTATAAATTTATTAAATCGAAAGTGAAACACCCAGAAAATGTCGATTAAGATAGTCATTACAAGGTGGAAATACTCAAGGGAACGTTGCTATAGGACAAGATGCAGGAAAACATAATACATACAAAAAAGCACCCACGCAACAATATATATGAAACAACTATATAAAAGGGCCGACATACCACCATGCAATGAAGTTTTCTGCTATCTCCACTGCTCAGTCTGCAACAAAAATCTGTCAAAGAGTTTTCGTTTTTACCTTTTTTACAAATCTCTGTTGAACTCTCACGTAGATCTTAATGAACCACCATTGTTTTCCAGTTGTGAATACAATGTATCCCATGAGCAATCCCAACACCAACCCACATCCATACCCCATCAGTATAGAAAATTTCCAATTCAATCCATCATCATCATCATCTCTATCAAATTTGGCTGGAGTTCCCTCATCATTATCACATCTTTTTTATAATGGCAATCCACATAAACCCAAGTTTTCTATGTAGGAATCATTACTGAAAGTCTCCAATTGTTTGCCTTGAGGAATGGGTCCCACGAGATTATTATGAGAAAGGTTTAACACCTCTAAGAATCCAAGATTTGTAAACTTTGTTGGAATTGTTCCATAGAGCTTGTTTGATGAGAGATCTAATGATTCAAGTTCTGACAAATCAACTAATGATGATGGTATAGGACCTCTTAAATAGTTATGAGACAGGTTTAGCACAACAAGTGAATGAATCTCACCAATTATTTTAGGAATTTCTCCCATGAATTGGTTCTTGGAGAAGTATATTGCCATCCAAATGGTTAATAGCTTCTCAACTTTGTCTCCAACCCTTTTGCTACAAAAGATAAACTTGGCACAATATATAATCCTCCAAAAGCTATTACATCTTCTGTGTACTCTGGTTTAACTTTCTTTTCATTCACTTCTCTAATGGCATGTAAATTTTCAAAAAAAAATCATAAGTAGCCACTGAAGTTATTATGAGAAAGATCAATGACACGCAAATGAGTGAAGGTAACATCAGAGCTATCCACCTTACCATAGAATCTGTTCGATCTCAAGTCAAGCACTTGTAGCTCATCCAAATTTCCTAACCAATTTGGGAATGTATCAATTAAATAATTGTTGATGACTTCCAGAAGCTTCAGTTCTTTACAATTACCCAAAGATCGTGGTAGTGACCCTTCGAAATTGTTGTTACTGATTCGAAAACTTTGTAAAGTGCAACCTTTAACAAAAAATTCAGGTATTTTACCATGAATATTATTCAGCCCTAGGTCAAGGTATGAAAGAGAAGAACTCAAGTTTCCAATGCATTCTGGAATTGTTCCATCCAAACCATTCTTCAATAAAGAGATAACCATAAGGGAACTCAAATTGCATAATGTGGAAGGAATTTGACCTTGCACAAAATATGTAATAAGGTTAGAATCAGAAGTTTGAATAATCTTTGAAATAAATAAAAAAAATGTTTGTTAATTTACTTAAAAATATCAGACCTTTTCTTACATGAAACCAATACCATTTATGGAGCCTGAATTGTAGTAAAAGTTACTAATTGTTTTTAAAATGATTTTAAATATTATTCTCATTAAACAAAAAGATGACAATTGCAAATCGGTACACTTTCCAACAGTTAGATATGTAAAACAAATATCATTTTTGCTAGATAATCAGCAAATATATTTTTGAAAAATTCACTTGGATATCTCATTGTAAGCACCATTTTTAAACCAAACCCCAAACCCCAAAACCAATAAACACGGGCCTAACACTCAACCCGAAGCCTAATATAAATCCAAAAGCCAACAACCGATCCATTCCAACCCAGCTACCACTCGGAGCTCGCATCCGACCTGAACCGGCCCAGCAACCCAACTCGACTCACCTAGGGTTTCATAATAACCCTAGGTAGCTTCTGCCACTGCCACTGTCACTCCTGCAAGAGTTGTCTCAGTCGGTCGCCTGCATACAGTGACTCCAACATCAAAAGCAGAGAAAGCAGAAGTTAAAACTCATTAGATCTAGGATTATTTTATTTCTAAACCTATGTAAAATTTTCGGGTATATATCCCGAATGAAATGTAACAAAGGGAGGTCTTCTCCTCTTGTTTTTTTTCAAAGGAAATAACAAGTGTATTTGAGGTATATTTTTATTTTTTCAAATAAAGCGCAAAAATCATAAAAATATAGGATTATAGATTATTTACAGTATATAAAGAAAGGGAAAAGGGGTAGAATAGTTTACCTGAGAGGGGGTTTCAAACTAGGGTTAGTTTTTCGTCATCGGAGATAAGAGGGAGTCGAACGGTCAAGTGATTTTTGGGGTTGTTTAGGGTCGTTTTAGGGTGTTTTAGCCTAGGATTTAGGCTCAGAGTGGGTAGATCTATCTTTGGTGAAATTTTGGGCGAGTTTTAGATTTTTCGGTTGTCGTGGGCGGTGTCTGGACGGCAGTCGGGGGATGCGAGGCTATCGGCCAAGGGGAGAGCTTCTCCCCTTTTTTCTGATTTGTTAGAGAAAAGGGGAATATATTGGTATTTATAGGGAAAATTAATGGGTTAATTGTGTTTTAAATGACTGTAAATTTGTCACGTTTTTACATATTGGTCCTTGTATAGACAAAAATTTCTATTATACCTTTTTGTTGTGCATGCTTTAATTGTTTGGTAAATTCACTGTTTTAGTCCCCCAAATTTTACCGTGTTTTTACATTTTGGTCACTGGACCTTTTGTTTCTAATTTATTGCAATTTTATTATTCTATTTTATTTTATCTTAGTTTAGTTCCTTTTAGTTTTTTATTTAGCTACTGTTATTTTAATTTTTACATTTTGATCACTGTTTTTCCTATTTAGTTACTAACTTTTATTTTCTTACATTTTAGTCATTGTTGTTTTATATTTATGCAATTAGGTCCTTTAATTTATGTTTTTTTTTGTTTTTATTACTTTTTTATGATATTTTTTCTCAATTAAGTTTATTATTATTTGTTTAATTTCATAATTTAATTCTTAAACTTAGGTTTTTTAGATTAACATTTCAATCAAACTTAGAAATTAGGAGGACACATTAGTTTCAATTAGGGAGCAATTCGAGTTGATTTTCGCATAAGATGCTCGATTACTCGAATCGATTGCTCGATTTTTAAATTTTATTATTAATTAATATTTTCTAAAAAACTTTAAGTTTAATAATTAGGTTTTAATTAGTACTCAACTTTAGAAATTATCAACTTAGGTCCTTCTTTTAGGATTTTAGAAATTGATATTTTATACCTTGACCCTTTTAATCCCCGAACTTTGATTAGTATTTTATTTTGACATAAATAATTAAGATTAATATTAGAGCCTCCTTCTTAGGCTTAATTTCACATTTAGTCTTTTAATTAAGTGAATTCTTAATTTGGTCTTCACCTTTGCTCGAGGTTTCAATTTCGATTATTCGATTCAATAATTGATTAAAATCAAATAGGATTAATATTATAACTTACACATCTAGGTTTGTGCCTTTAAGTCCTTTAACTTTCATAATTTGACACCTTAAGTTAAAAAAAAGCCTTAATTTACTTTTAGTTTAATTAGGATGAATAAAATTTTGTCTGATTGCATTAAAATTTATAAATCTAAGGCAATGTTCACTTATTAGGGAATTAATAGTATATCTCCCGAAATCATGCTCCAAGGGTGACTACTGGTAATTCCCGAAATAAGTCGACATCCTTTTCAAGACCGCATCATGATTTTTAAAATTAAGGCACTGTCCGGTTATTAAGCACAATAGTTGATCTTCCGCATTTACGCTTGGGAGAGAATGTTATCGGTCTCAATAAACGAATATCCTTTTTAACTCTGCATTCGTAATGATTTTCAAATTAAATAAAGATCGAACTTAAAATTTTTGATTTTAAATATAGGGTAATCAACTGGGAACCAATTTTTGGACGCTTGTGGGGTGCTAATCTTTCCCCACGCGTAACTAACTCCCGAACCTAATTTTTGGATTTTTTACAGATCTCAAAAACTCAGTATTTTGATAAAAATAAAATATTTTATTAAAATCACTCAGTTTTTACGACTCCTAACATTTCGAAACACTTTTCAAAGAGAAAACCCCCGGGTTGGTATCAGTCTTTCCCCGCCAGGGCCAAAAACGGTGTTGACAGTTTGGTGACTCTGCTGGGGAAGTTTTGTTTTTAAAAAAACAATTTGAGAGTCGAGCCACGAGTTGGTTACCCTATATTTAAGATTCTGGAAATTATGAGTTCGATCTTCTTTTAATTTACAGTTTATTATGAATTTTCAAAAGAAAAAAATATTTTCTCTCTGGTCAATGCTTACACTTCTTTATATTTATTTAGGATTGTTGCATATCATAGCTCTAAACCCGAGCTCCAAACCCGATTTACCTAAGTAGAGAGAAACATCACACCTCACAAGGAGCATTGGGCTTCCTTGTGTGGGTCTAATAAAGTATCTCTGGAAAGCATCCTAAGTTGCATATCCGGATATCAGTTCTGAGATATGCTTTTAGTGGTGTGATCCCCAAGCAGAATCTGATTCGCAAGTATGTAATGGGCTAGAATCGAGGGCTACCTTAGTAGGCTGTAAACATGGCTTGGGAACCCTTTCCTAGAACCCATCCTTATATAGAGAATTTAGTAAGCCTACCTCGCTAGAGCTATATAGATAGCCTAGGAGAACTAGAACGCATGCGGTTAGGATTGTTAATTTCCTTTGTATGCTTTATTTTTCGGTCTCAACTTTGAGTTATATTTAATTATTTTTGGTAGGATTACATTTCTTTGACTAACCATTTCAACTGACTTGATTCTTTTTTCTTGTTTTTACTAATATTGATTTCCTTTTGTTTTGTCTTGTTGCATTTTTGTATGAACATGACATATCATTCAAAGGTATTGATCCCTAAATAACTGATCATTTAGAAGGTTCTTAAAAACAATGTCACAACAATGCATTTCGCTGGGATTGATAGGATTTCGAAGATGCTCTACGTATATCGCGTAGCGTCAATAGGGAGTCTACCTACCAAGGAAACGATCCAGACATCTACCTGATGAGGTAACAAGTTGGATTCAAGAAGATTCAAAGATGAAGCCAACAGTGAAGATCACGATCCATCTCGAAAGACTTCTGAAAGTAGGAGATAAAGTAGAAGTTTTAAAGACGATGCAGTACCCAGATGCTCGTATGAGTTGGACAACTTACAGACATACCAGATTTTCACTTCCCCAGTGTACCGAGACATTGTAGGTTTTTCAAGATTTGTTCAAAGAATAGTTACTTTTGGGATCAATTCCTTGTTGCATTTGGATCTCGCATTTTGCACTCCCATTTTTTCATCTTTGCATTTGCATGTACATTTTTGCATTTTTGCATTAGTATATATACATTGTACATTACATGGTTTACGTTGCATCTCAACGTGCATTAATCATAGACCCGGGGAGTAACTCACAAAAAAAACTTGTGATAAAAAGTTTTGAGGTGAGATAAAGTCACCCCATTCATACCTAGCAAAGGATTAAGAGTTATGGACATGATATTAGCACCGTCTGAAGTTTGAAGCACGTCGTCGAGAGCTGTGGGGCACTAAGAAGCAAGGCTCATATTTTGTTTGACCTAAGGTATTGACCTTAACTCGTAATGAGACATTCTGAGGCCCATTAAGAAGAAGTTTTTCTACCCACCGTGAGGCCTTATGGCACTAGCTTTGTCCTGTTTGAACGTGTTTTGTTCTTTCCATACTTCATAAATATTTTATTGATTAAACTTATGGTTTTTTAGGTTACGAGAAATAAATCAAGTTTTAATCTTGTAATTCTTTTAATATCAAATGAATTAAAAGTTCTTTTACTACTTCATTAATTATGGATCTTTGACAAGGGGCAAGATTAGACATTTCATACCCTATTCAAAGCCGAAAGAACCATTGTTTGGTTCCTTACTCGAAATAACACGTGACCAAACCTTGACATCACTTCCCTATGAAACAATAAAGTCATGCCCTTATTTCCTGAGGCACCAAAACATGTACTTTTACCTTATCATACAGAAATAATCTTTCCGTAGCATTACCTTTTTTAGAATAACGACTTTAAATTCACATATTTCCCTTCCTAGACACAGAACTAACATTCATTTCCCAACCTCATTAAATCCTAGGGCATCACGAGGACCTTTCCTACAAGAAAGAAGAGATGGAGTGTTGCGGATCAAGTTTTTGCAAGAGAATTCAAATAATTGAGGCATACTATGAGTGAATGGAAGAACAAGAAATAAATGAAATCATTGAAATAAATCTACCATTCATTAATTATATTGTGTTCATGTAAATAAGGTTAATCCTGAATACATGTCCCCATGGGGATACCTTTTTTACAAAGACTTTCGTGTATGAGATGTTGAACGTCTTTGTTTCATTTATCTTTTCATATATATATATATATATCCCTTGTTGTCCCCTTTTGAGCCTATAGTATTTTTCTTCTAGTTCAACCCTAACAAGGATCACCCTCCATACTGGGGGCAAAGGAAGGACATCTGCTAGCATGAGTGAACATCATCAATCTGGATTTCACTACAGAGGCAAGCCATACGAAGATATAACAAGATATCACAAGGTGTACCAAATACGAAGTACTCGAAGATCAAATCGAATTGACAACACAGTGATAAAAAGAAGAGATATAGAAAAAAATAGACACAAAAAGAAAGAAAAAAGAAAAAGAAAAAAATATAGAAAAAAAGAAAAAAGAGGAAAAAGGAAAAAAACACAAAAAAAGAGAAAAGAAAGAAAAGAAGAAAAAATTTGATCAAACACTTCAAGACGAGTGACTCAAATCTATTCACCCGAAGATCATGAAACACCAAAAGAAAATAAAAAGAAAATAAAAGACACACAAGCATATTTAAGTCAAGCAATACAAGATTGAAGACAACAGAATGAATTGATCCTTGGTTCGTTAATCCTTAAACAATTGTTTGGGCCCATTTATCCCTTTCTTTCATAATCGTGAGCCCCAGCCTACGTTACGTACCTGAAAAGTCCCTTCTAATCATACATGGATTTCTAAGTGGAGAGACTATCTTTAGATTTCATTTCTCCCCTCAGGGTTAATTTTATTTGCAAAAATAGTTTTCTAAAATCTTTAATGCATGAAATAGAAAAATAATAAAAGGAGGGTTCATGACATAAAATTTTATATGACGTCTTGAAACCAAAAGAGAGTTCGAGTTGAAAACCTGAAAAAGTAGCTCGAAACGAAGGTTGTTAACCACTATACAGAAGGACAATCTTATACATATCTTGATAAAGCATTGCACAGTCCAAAGGCGCTCATGAGGGATGAGAACTAGTAAACTTTTCCAAAGATAAGCATGATGGATGTTTCATCAGGTCCATGAAACACTTTACCTCCCCAAATTAACATGAAACATTACCTTCCCAAGCCATCCCAAGCCTTATATCAACATTAATCTTTACACTTTTCAAATGTATATAATTTTTGAAGGATTAAAAGAGTATTTGATTTATTTGATATTCAATGAACTCTTGCGTTACAATTTGTTTTGATTGTGAGATTGAAGAAAATGACAGCATTTTTTAAATTTATTGATCAAATTTTTTTCACATTTCTAAAATAAAAGAAAGAAGGGAAATATTTTCAAATAGTATAATCTCAAGTGAAAAGGGTCATTGAAGCTGGTGAGGCTCATTCTGTCTCTATCAAAGAAAAAGAGCAAACGATGCCAAAACATTGAAGTGTGTCTTGAAAGCAAATTGTCGAGAGATCATAAGGACTAGAGGACAGAACTTTTAACACTTCATTGTGATGTTGTCAAAAGCAGGTGATCGCCTTAGTTGAAGGTGACACATATCTCAGCTCGGAGCAAAGATTCAAAACATTTCTGTTAGAAGAATGACCACTTCTTAAGTGTCCATCTGATGGTGACCTCATGAATAGAAGCCCTCAAGATATTCGATAACACTACTGTTTGGTGACAATATAGTGAGACCATTCGAGATTAAGATCTTGGTACGAAGAGAGACATATGTACCTTCATTGGGGCATTACCAAAACTAGATCTAGCTGATATAACAAGATTCAAATCAAGAAGTCATGATGAATAAGCGTCACCGTTTGGGAGTGCCAAGGGAAGAATGAGGACAAGAAGTGTTTACAACATTGTTTATGATAGAACCATTAAAATAGAGCCAGAAAGGGGCATTAATACCATATGCTTAACTGTAGGAGAGCACTTCTTCTAAGACTGCAATGAAGAAACCAAAGATAGAAGATAAAAAAACATGATTACACAGGATAAAAAGATTACTCCTCAGAAGATGCAAGCTTAAGATGACAAGTTGCCATTAAGGCATAATCCATGCAAAGATAATCAAGTGAAGGGACAGAGGTCTCCATTTTGATCTAGAAGAAGAATTGATAATCAATATTTTTGCATTCAGGAACTTCATGCATTGCATATAGATACATATCTATTACATGCACATTTCATGCACCAAAGCATATTTTTACAGATTGTTTAATGAAAAGAAGAGAGTGACAAAAAGAGCATAATTCAAGTCTCAAATGGTGAGGATTTTGTTCAACGTGGCTAAGCCTCAAGGATCGAGGAGCCCAATCGAGAAGAATCATTACATTGATGTGGACCACATTACCAAACAATATGATGTTTTCAAATGAGTTTTTACAAACTAATCTTGATTTTCAGGGGTTTCTTGATGATGATTTTCAATTAATTTCTTAAAAGAAGCTAAGCCTAATTTTTAGGGGTTTCTTGATGTTTTCAAATTAATTTTTAGAAACTAAGCCTTATTTTCAGGGGTTTCTTGATGATTATCTCCAAAGATTTTTTTTAAAAGGAAGTTAAGCCTAATTTTTGGGGGTTCATTGACAACTAAGAAAATAACCTTGATTTTTAAGGGTTTCTTGAAGAGTAAGTCCTTCGGGCCATCAGTAAGTCTTTCGAGCTAGATGCTTAAATCCTTTGGGTCATCTATAAGTCTTTCTAGCAAGATGATAAGTCCTTCGGGCCATCCATAAGACCTTCGAACCTTATGTTTTCAACATTTCCTTTGTTCCATTCACAACATTTTGAATCAACAATGCCTCACTTGAGGGATCAACATCTAGCTTGAGATAGTTTCACTCGAAACATAAGATTACATCTCGCTTGAGATAATTTCACTCAAAAAATTTTTTATCTCGCTTGAGATAGCTTCACTCGAAACATGAGATTACATCTCGTTTGAGATAATTTCATTCGAAACAAAATTTTATCTCATTTAGATAGTTTCACTCGAAACAAAAGATTTATCTCACTTGAGTCATTTTTCTGAAAACAAACTACGCTTCACTTGAGGGATTAACATTTCCTTTGTTAGATTCACAACACTTTGAATCAGTGATGCCTCACTCAAGGGACCAACATTTCCAGTAGAGATTCATAATGAAGAGTTCGATTCATGGCATTTCGATTCAGCAACGCCTCACTCTAGGGATGAACATTTCCAGTAGAAATATCATAATGAGAAAAGCTTATAACTTGAAGAACTGAAGATGGATACTCAGCCAAGAGAACGAAGCAAGATGACATCATTTGCAGCAAGGACTCGATGATTTCACAAAAATAGAATAATTGAAATACCCAGTAAAGAGTTCGCAGCGTGACAAGTAGAGACCAAAATGAAAAATGGTGTTTTTTTCTTTGCTTCATTCCCGTTTCACAACAATGAGTAAAGAGGGGCAACTTTAAGCACCATTTTGAAACCAACACCTAAACCCTAAAACCAACAAACACAAGCCCAACACTAAACATGAAGCCCAATATAAATCTAGAAGCCAGCAGCCGATCCAATCCAATCCTACTACCACTTGGAGCCTGCATCCAACCCGAACCGGCCCAGTAACCCGACCGACTCACCTAGGGTTTTATCATAACCCTAGGTAGCTTCTGTCGCCGTTGCTGTCACTCCTTCTAGAATTATCTCAGCCGGCCGCCTGCACACAGTGACTCCAACATCAAAAGCAAAGAAAGAATAAGTCAAAACTCATTAGATCTAGGATTATTTTATTTCTAAACCTATGTAAAATTTTCGGGTATAAATCCCGAATGAAATGTAACAATGGGAGGTCTTCTTCTTTGGTTTTTTTCAATGGAAATAACAAGTATATTGGAGGTATATTTATATTTTTTTTGAATAAAGCAAAAAAATTAAAAAAATATAGGATTATATATTATTTATAGTATACAGAGAAAGGAAAAGGGGTAGAATAGTTTACCAGAGAGGGGGTTTCGAACAGGGGTTGGTTCGTCATCATCGGAGATTAGAGGGAGCTGAACAGTCGAGTGATTTTTTGGGGTTCTTTAGGGTCGTTTTATCCTAGGATTTACGCTTAGGGTGGGTAGATCTATCTTTGGTGAAATTTTGGACGAATTTTAGGTTTTCTGGTCGTCGTGGGCGGTGACCGGTGTGGTGGCCGAACGGCAGCCGGGGGGATGCGAGGGGAGAGCTTCTCCTCCTTTTTTTCTTTTCTTTTTATGATTTTTTGAAAATGAAATAAAAGGGGAATAGATTGGTATTTCTAGGGAAAATTATTGGGTTAATTACGTTTTAAATGCCTATAAATTGTCGTGTTCTTACATTTTGGTCACTTTAGGGAACAAAATTTCGATTATATCTTTTCTGTTGTGCATGCTTTAATTGTTTGGTAAATTCACTATTTTAGTCCCTCAAACTTTACCTTTTTTACATTTTGGTCACTGGACCTTTCGTTTCTAATTTATTGCAATTTTATTATTATGTTTTGTTTTATTTTAATTTAGTCACTTTTAGTTTTTGATTTAACTACTGTTATTTTAATTTTTGCATTTTGATTGTTGTTTATTTCCTATTTAGTTACTAACTTTTATTTTTTTGTATTTTAGTCATTTTTATTTTATATTTATGCAATTAGGTCCTTTAATTTATGTTTATTTTATGGTTTTTTACTTTTTTTATTTTATGCTATTTTTATCTCAATTAAGTTTGTTATTATTTGTTTAATTTCATAATTTAATTCTTAAACTTAGTTTTTTTAGATTAACATTTGAATCAAACTTAGAAATTAGGACGTCACATTAGTTTTAATTAGGGAGCAATTCGAGTCAAGTTTTCGCATAAGATGCCCGATTACTCGAATTGATTGCTCGATTTTTAAAAATTTATTATAAATTAATATTTTCTAAAAAAACTTTAAGTTTAATAATTATGTTGTAATTAGTCCTCAACTTTAGAAATTATCAACTTAGGTCCTTCTTTTAGAATTTTAGAAACTGATATTTTATACCTTGACCCTTTTAATCCCCAGACTTTGATTAGTATTTTATTTTTGACATAATTAATTAAGATTAATATTAGAGCATCCATCTTAGGCTTAATTTCATATTTAGTCCTTTAATTAAGTGAATTCTTAATTTTTTTCTTCACTTTTGCTCGACGTTCCAATTTCGATTATTCGATTCAATAGTTGATTAAAATCAAATAGGATTACTATTAGAACCTACACATCTAGGTTTGTGCCTTTAAGTCCTTTAACTTTCATAATTTGACACCTTAAGTTAGAAAAAAAGCCTTAATTTACTTTTAGTTTAATTAGGATGAATAAAATTTTGTCTGATTGTATTTTATTTATAAATATAAGGCAATGATCACTTATTAGAGAATTAATAGTATATCTCCCGCAATCATGCTCCAGGGGTGACTACTGGTAATTCTCGAAATAAGTCGACATCCTTTTCAAGACCGCATCATGATTTTTAAAATTAAGGCAATGTTCGGTTATTAGGCACAATAGTTGATCTCCCGCATTTACTCTTGGGAGCGAATGCTATGGGTCTCAATAAACGAATACCCTTTTCAACTTTGCATTCGTAATGATTTTTAAATTAAATAAAAATCGAACTCAAAAGTTCCAATTTTAAATATAGGGTAATCAACTATGTACCAATTTTTGGGCGCTTGTGGGGGTGTTAATCCTTCTTCATGCGTAACTGACTCTTGAACCTTATTTCTGTATTTTTTGCAGACCCCAAAACACAATATTTTGATAAAAATAAAACATTTTATTAAAATCACCCGATTTTTACGGTGTTCCAATCACACCTAAAATAATTGATGGTGACTCCTCACATTTCGTAACACTTTTCAAAGAGAAAACCCTCGAGTCGGTACAGTCTTTCTTGCCCGGGCGAAAACGGTGTCGACACTCATGACATGTAACAAATTACCAAATTTTGGAAAAAACAAGGAAATTTGGTTTAGTGCATTTCGAGTTGAAAAATAAGATATTTTAAATTTAAATCATTTTAGAAAATATTTATCTGAGTTTAATATTTAAATGATTTATGTTTGAATGCAAAAGGACACATCAAATGACAAAAATTCTTATAACTAATTAATAAATAAATAACAAAATAACAACAAAAAGAGGAAGGAAAGTTATATTATACTTGTCAAGTTGTTATTCGAAAAATCAATAAATTCCAGAGAAATTATATTTTTGATAACCGATGGAATTGTACTTGAAATGTAAAATTAAAATTGTCAAAATAATTTTACGAAATAAGTATATTATGTCTATAGTAGTGTGATTGAGTATCTTTATGTTTATATTTTTACAATTTAGGTAATTTTGAACTAAAACTTGTATACTCTATTTGCCTCATATTAAATAATAGGACTCAAGGAATACATACAATTTCTTTAGTGATCTCCACGTCCAATTGCAAGACATGAATACGTTTTATTATTTTCATCAATTCAAGACATTATATATGTTGCACAAGTTTGGCCTAATAAAAAGTTAAAAGATGTATTATTTTCTTATGAGCGAAGAATATTAATGTTAAGAAAATAAATTGAAAAGCTAAAATAAATTAAGACAATATAATTAAAAAATTTAATGGAAATATATATTTTTATAAATTAAGACAATATAATAAAAAATCAATGGAAATATCTCTTTTTATATTTAAATACATTATTAAAGCATGATGAGTCATTTAAGTTACCTGAAAAGTTGTTTCCACCGATGGAGAAAGTTTAAAGTGAAGTTAAATTTGAGATTTCTAATGGCACAATTCCCTCTAAATGATTATCATATAAGAGTATATGTTCTAACTCTTTGCATTTGAATAAACTCATTGGAAATTTTCCAGAAAGTTGACATCTACCCAATTCAAGATAATGTAATCGAGGAAGATAATCGAACACATTGGAGGAGAGAGAACCAAAGAGATTGTTGGATCCCAAAGAAATTTCTTGCAAAGAGGAAATGTTGAAGATTGACCAAGGAATAAGACTTGCGCAGTAAATAATCAGTCCAACCTTTAACTCTTTGCACTTGTAATAACTATTGGGAATGCTACCAGAAATCTGGTTTCCCTCCAAACTTAATGCTTGCAATTTAGAAGATGACCTATAGTAAGATTGCTAGTTTCAAGATCGATAAAGATATAAAATCTCAAAAAACATGATATTATATCTTTCATGTTGTTAAAAGAAAGACTATTACTCTCAAGATAAGTAAAGTTTATAATAACTAACGAAATTTTGCACTAAACATAAGTAAATTGATTAAAAAAATTAATATTTTTTCTAACAAAACCTTATTTTTTATGTTGAGCACTAGAGGCATCTGTTCTCCATTTCTTTCCTTATTTCTTAAACTTTAAAAATTTTATTCAGTATATTTCACTACTTATGAAAGTTTCAAATAGTTGAAATTATTCAATCCAAAAACATATTTACCAAAAAAATCATTATTAGAAAAATATTATATATGTGAGAGTGGTAAGGGTTTTCAATAGCTGATGAAAATTTATCAAAAATATATAATTAAAATTTTCAAAAATTATTAATATTTTTTATAGAATATCCTTATTTTTTGGTAGAGAACTATATGTATATGTTTTTCATTTCTTTTCTTTTTAAAAAAAATAAAATTTTATTAAATTATTTTACTACTTATGAAAGGTCCAAATAGTTGGAATTATTAAGTCTAAAAAAACAAACTGAAGCATCCAAAAAAAATAAATAAATCATTATTAAAAAACTGAAGCATCCAATTTTATTAAATTGTTTCACTAATGAAAGTCGCAAATAGTTGAAATTATTCAAAAACATATTTACCAAAAAAATCATTATTAGAAAGAATTATGTATTGTGAGTGGCCAAGTTTTCAATAGCAGATGAAACTTTATCTAAAATATATAATTAAATTTATCAAAAAATATTAATATTTTTTATAGAAGATCCTTATTTTCTTTGTTGAGAGCTATGGGTATATGTTTTGCATTTCTTTTCTTTTAAAATAAAATTAAAATTTTATTAAATTGTTTTACTACTTATGAAAGCTACAAATAGTTGGAAGTATTATGTCTAAAAAAAAACTGAAG